>NC_035441.2:181302439-181602439 GCF_002127325.2 Helianthus annuus
GAACTCGAGCACTCAGGTTTATCCGGCTAGAGGATGACAAGAGGATCCAGGAGAGACAAGTAGGATCCTCAAAACAAGATAAGCAAGGATCCTCCTTCAAAAACAACAAGTTCAAATCCTACCATAGAAACGAGAACAAGAATGTGCATGCTGTCGACCAAGAAGAGGATGATGAAGAATATCCTCCAATCTCAGAATATTGTTTTTTCCGTTGATAGTCATGAACTAATCCTTGCAATGCAGAATCTAGGTGAAAAGGCTAGGTGGCCCAGGAGAATGATAAACCATCCGGGACTAAAGACAAGTCCAAATGGTGTGCATACCATGAGGATTTCGGGCATCTAACTGAAGATTGCATAGCTTAAGAAAGAAATTGGATACCTGCTAAGCAAGGGGCATCTAAAAGAATTATTGGGGAGAAAAAAGCAAAGGACCCAGGATCCTGAAAGGATCCCGAAAAGGCTCCAGCACCTCCGGCAAACGCACAAGTGATCAACTTCATATCCGGAGGATCAGACATTTGTGGTACATCCTTTCAGCGGCCAAAAGACATGCAAAAGAATCAAAAATGGACAATGGAGAAAGGCCTATTTAGAACATCAAGTGTTTCAGAAGGGAAAACGATAACCTTTGATGAGGATGATCGCATTAACATCCAGGATCCTCATCATGATAGTTTAGTTATTACTCTCTTTATTTCTAACCATTTTGTCCGCAGGATCCTTATCGATGGAGGGAGCTCAGTGAACATAATCCAGCTTGATGTCTTGAAGAAGATGGGAATCCCAGAATCAGACATCACACCAAGATCCTCCGTGCTTGTAGGATTCAGTGGAGAAACGAAGAAAACTCTGGAGGACATCAAACTCCCAATCTACGTGGAAGGATTACATAATTACCAAAAATTTTGTGTTATTGACTGTTTATCTTGTTGCAACGTTATCCTTGGCAGGCCTTGGATACATGACATGAAAGCAGTTCCATCTACCTACCATCAATGTGTGAAGCTCCCTAGCCCATGGGGGATAATCAAGATCGACAGTGATCAGCAAGAGGCTAAGGATTGCTATACCTCATCCATGAAGCCAACCTCGAAGCCAAGGGAGCAATAGCAATTACAGTATCCTCCGAGGAATGTCTTGGAGGCAAGGGAACAAGATGTAGATGAAATCCTCTTGGATCCTAGTGATCCAGAATCAAAAATCTATATCGGATCAGGGATCCTTGGCAACATGAAAGAAGACATGATATCCTTCCTCAAAAGAAGAAAATCTACCTTTGCTTGGAAACATGAAGATATGACAGGTATATCTAAGGATATTATTACTCACAAACTTGGCATTGACAGGTCTATCAAACCAATCCATCAAAAAAGGAGGAAGTTTGCACCAGAAAGGAATGCCATTATCCAAGAAGAAGTAGAGAGACTACTTCGAGCAGGTATGATCAGAGAGGTAAAATATCCTAAATGGTTAGCCAATGTGGTTGTTGTCCAAAAGAAAAACGGAAAGTGGAGGGTATGTGTCGATTTCACTGATTTGAATAAGGCATGTCCCAAGGATCCTTTCCCATTACCCCACATTGACTCCATGGTGGATGCAACAGCGGGGCATGAACTGTTGACCTTTATGGATGCATCATCTGGGTTCCAACAAATCCAGATGGAACCATCTGACCAAGAGGATACAGCCTTTATGACCCCAACCGGTTTATATTGTTATATTGCCATGCCTTTTGGACTAAGAAATGCAGGTGCAACATATCAAAGGCTGGTAAATATGATGTTCAAAGATCAAATTGGAAAAACTATGGAGGTGTACATAGATGACATGGTGGTCAAGTCAAAGAAAGCTGAGGATCACCTAAGGGATTTGGAAGAAGCATTCGATATCCTTGATAGTTACAACATGAAACTTAATCCTTCGAAATGCCATTTTGGTGTTAAGGCAGGAAAGTTCTTAGGATACATGGTAACCCAGAGGGGCATTGAAGCAAGCCCGGAACAAATCAAAGCATTAATAAATATCAAATCTCCTGCCAATGCCAAGGATGTTCAAAGACTAACAGGCAGGATAACAGCTTTGAACAGGTTCATATCGAAATCCTCAGAAAAGTGCAAAGAATTCTACGATATCCTAAGGAAGAATAAGAAGTTCGAATGGACTGAGAAGCATGAGAATGCTTTACAAGCCCTAAAAGAGTATATGTCCTCAGCACCAGCATTAGCAAAACCGGAAAAAGGAGATGTGTTATCCTTATATCTAGCGGTATCCTCAACCGCTGTAAGTGCTGTCCTTGTTAAGGATCACGAAGGTACACAATATCCTATCTACTATGTAAGTAAAAGTCTACTTGATGCCGAATCCAGGTACTCACACCTCGAAAAACTTATCCTTGCATTAATCATGGCATCCACTAAGTTAAGGCATTATTTTGAAACCCATACTATTGTTGTTAAAACTAATTTTCCAATTAAGAATGTCCTCAGGAAACCGGATATGTCAGGGAGAATGGCTAAGTGGGCAGTGAAGCTTAGTGCCCATGATATAAGATACGAACCGAGAACAGCCATTAAATCTCAAGCACTAGCAGATTTTGTGGCTGATTTCAGTAGTGATCTACAAAAGGAAGCAGAATTGGAGGTCCAGCAGCTGGATGAGACCAAGGATCCTTGGATCCTGCACACTGACGGATCCTCAAATATCAAAGGCACAGGGCTAGGGATCCTACTAAAATCGCCACAGGGGGACATAATACCCCACTCCATAGCTTGTGAGTTCCAGGCAACTAACAATGAGGCTGAGTATGAAGCCTTAATTGCTGGCTTACAAATTGCTAAGGATATGGGGGTAAAGTATCTTAAAGTATATGTAGATTCATTATTGATCACTAATCACTTTAATGGATCCTACGCTGTTAAAGGCGAGAAGCTAACCAAATATTTAGAGATAGTCAAAGAATTGGCACTCTCTTTTGTCTCTTTCAGCTTGACACAGGTACCAAGAGAGGAGAACACAGAAGCTGATGCATTGGCCAACCTAGGATCATCCTTGAAGATTCCAGAAGATATAAGTATCCCTATCATCCATATCCTGGCTCCTGCCATTGAAAAACAGGTGGCCATGGAAATAGAAGAGGATACTGCAATGATCCCTAGTGAAGAAGCCCAATCTCATTCAGGATCATGGATCTCACCGATCATGGGATACTTGCAACATGGGGAGATCCCGATGGGAGAAAATCCTAGAGCTTTCAGGATTAAGGTATCTCAATTCACAATTCTGAATAATGTATTATATAAGCGATCTCTTGCAGGACCATATTTGAGATGTATCGAGGATCCTGAAATTGAAGAGGTGTTGAAGGATTTCCATGAAGGAGATTGTGGAAACCATACTGGGGGCAGAGCTTTGTTCTCAAGGATCCTTAGAACAGGATACTACTGGCCAACCATGAGAAGGGATGCTGTAGAATATGCTAAAAAGTGTGATCCTTGCCAAAGACATAGCAATATCCTCCATCAACCAGCTGAATTCTTACACCCAATACCATCCTCTTGGCCGTTCATGAGATGGGGAATGGATATAGTTGGCAAGCTTCCTAAAGCACCTGGTGGAAAAGTATTTATGCTCGCCATGACTGACTATTTTTCCAAGTGGATAGAAGCTGAAGCCTTTGCTCAAGTCAGAGAGAAGGAAGTTATATCCTTTATCAAAAGAAACATTATAACCAGATTTGGCATTCCCTCTGAAATTATATGTGATAATGGTTCTCAATTCATTGGAAGGAGAACCACTAACTTTTGTGACAGTTGGGGAATCAAGATGATAACATCAACACCAGTTCATCCACAAGCCAATGGTCAAGCAGAATCATCCAATAAGATCATCATCAACAATCTGAAGAAAAAGCTAGGATCCAAGAAAGGGAAATGGGCAGAAGAATTGCCTTATGTGCTATGGGCTGATAGGACAACTCCCAAAAACGCCACTGGTCAAACACCTTTCTCTTTAGTATTTGGGGCAGAAGCAGTGATCCCAACAGAAATGGTGATCCCAACTGCTAGAACAAGTGCTCGTGATCCTGAAGAAAATGCTGCAATTCTAGCTCAGGATTTGGATACTATTGAGGAAATCAGGGATCTAGCCAGAATAAGGATGGCAAGCTACCAACAAAGAATGGCTGGTGCCTACAACAAAAATGTCAGGATAAGGAAGTTCCAAGTTGGAGATATGGTATTAAGAAAAGCATTTCAAAATACTATTAATCCTGCTGACGGGAAGCTAGCACCAAAATGGGAAGGTCCCTACTTAATTGAAGCCGAAGCAGGAAAGGGGGCATACAGGCTGCTAACCATGGAAGGGAACTTGTTGCCAAGAGCATGGAATGCTGTTCACTTAAAGAAATATTTCATGTGAACATGATCCTTCATGCGTGTGATCCTTACATTGGAGTATCCTTGAAGGATCCCGGTGCCATCGATGATCCTCATTCTGGTAATATGCTTATCCTAGAAACTATTATATTTTCCTATTTTTTACCTAAGGATAAGGATCACGTATCCTTCATCCTCTACTCACAAACCATTTGAGTTATGATAGTTCAGGTATCTTCAGCAAATCCTCAGAGATCTCCAAAAGCACCAAAGATCCTTGGGTACAACCCCAGTTATCCTTGGGATTATCCCCAGTTTCCGCCAGCAGCGCACGATGATCCTGGTATAGTTCACGTCTTTGGGACCAGTACCCACTTTCGGGGCTGACAACCTCATCGTACTGGCTATATTTGGGATCCTACGTATAATGGTGGACGCACCATACATCCGTTCCTAAGGTTTCTAACGTTTTCACGTTAGCTAAGGTTTTGACATTTTCATGTCACTAAGTTTGGATAGTTGCCAGAAAGGGCCATACTCCAGTTTACATACGATCCTTTGGGCTTGTCCCCAGTTATCCTTCGGGCTTGTCCCCAGTGATCCTCCGGGATCATCCCCAGTTATCCTTTGGGCTTGTCCCCAGTTACTAACTTATCTTTTATATTGGCTTAGTCCCAAGTTATGTTCCATTTTCTCAGGTTTTCAAAGTTAAACAATTAAGGATCCTTAATCCTTATTATCCATTAAAGTCTTACCTATGGTTGTTCCGATTGAAGGTTAGGATCCTAACGTGGATCCTCAGGTATGATCCTTTACTATTTTTGATTATACTCTTTATCCTAACCGACCCTCACACTTTGACAACCAAACCCATGATCCTTGAACTACAATACTTTGAACATTTTCAACATCAGGATATTTGATCTAGGATCATATCCTGAATTTATTAAGTATACTTTCAACTCTTGCAAATATATTATAAAGACAACTAAGAAACAAGAAGATAAGGATAACAACACGAGATAAGCCAGAAAAGTTAAGTTATAATATTAAACAGAAGGATCATTAACCCTTTCAAAAAGTTGTCAAAATTGCCAACCCACATTTCTACCAGCAAAACGTGGCCCGTCCACATGGGTTGGCAAAGGGTGTCCATTGTCTATGCGGTCTTAGCATTTTGCAGAAAATAAAAGCGGCAGGATCACAAAGGCTTCATCCCCCAAACAGAGGATCCCTCCACCTTTTGTAATCCTACCTATTGTTCAAAGGATCCAGGATCCTTAACCCTAAGAAACTATTGTTCAGAAATTACAAACCATAATTGTTCACAAACACCACTACCACGAAAAACCACTGCCGATCCTAAAAAAAAATTGGGCTCCGGCCTAGTCTCGAAATATCCATCATCGCCCAATCATGCAGCCTACACCTTCGCTGCTTCATCACCACCAGCATCTCCACCTTGATCCTTCTCAGCATCACCACCTTCCAGCATGGGGATCTCCTCAGCATCATCTTCATCCTCCAGGTCTGCCAGCCTTGCCTTCCAACCTTCAACATCCCACGAGCTTTTGTCAAAGGTAGGATCCTGAGCTTCCTCGGCCATCTGAAGTTGTATCTTATACATAGCGATTGCCGCGGAGACCTTAGCATCTTGGGTGATCTCCTGCTTCTCGTTATCCATATCAATCAACCTTTGAGCAGCCTCAGTCTTCATGGCCCGGAGTTCCTTCTCAAGATCTGTTATCTTGAGATCCTTGAGCACGCCCATTTGTTGAAGGTCGGCAATCTGGCTCTCTTGATCCTCAACATGGCCTAGATAGGTCTCGATCTCGGCAAGTTTCTGCAAAGAAGGGAATAAGGTAAGTACAGAACCGGATGATCCTCGAAAGAAACAGGACATACAAACAGGATATTCAAAACGGATGACCAACAGGGGCAGTGATCCTTACCTCATTCACGTAATCAAGGAATTGCTGACGGAGGAGGGGAAATCCTTGGAGATCTTCAGAGGTTTTCCTCTTTTTTCCCTTGCCCCGGATAGACGCTTTGGGAGCGGATGCTGAAGGACTGACAGCAGGAGCCTTCTTCTTCTTAGAAGACGTGACATTGGCAAGGTCACTTATCCCAAACATGGAGGCAGATTTAACAGACCTGGCAGATTTTCCGGCACCTACACAATTCAAAAACAAGATAAGTTCCCTTGTTAAATTAAATACTTTCACATAAAACTTATTTTTTATGAGGATACTTACTTGACATTGTGGCAGACGCAGAGGATATCTCTTGAGAATCTTGGATAATAATCTGGAAGCTTCGAACTTCAGGATCAAGCTTCTTGAAAGCTAACACTCTCTCTTTGGCAGCAGGGGTCAACTTTAAGTGAGCAACGGAGATAGCTGCATAAAAAGACAAAAAAAGAAAAGACATCAGTGATCCTCATCATATGAGACAGAACTGATAGTGATCCTTCGAGGATCCTCTATCCTACCATGAGTGGCCCATTCCTTGGGCAGATCCTTCCCATCCGGAATGGAATCCCTCTTAACAAAGAAAAATCGACGTTTCCAGTTGGTATCATTCTTGGTCACTTTGAAAATAGGGTGATCCTCCCCAGCTTTCCGTTTCAGCAGATACCGGTGGGAACCAAACGTAGTAAGATCATAGAGCTCGGCCAGCTCTGCCATTCCCAGATCAATCCCTTCTTGCTCGATGATCCTCTCGAAGGTATATAGAACCCTCCAGACCATCGGCATAGCTTGGATATATGAGATGCCGGTAAGAGAAAAGAAAGATTGGGTGAACATCGGAAAAGGATATGAATACCCAATGAGGAAGGGAGTAGCAGGAAAAGCCACCCTGTCTGAGACAAGATCGCTCAGAGCAGTAGGATCAAAGGGTTTGAAAACAACATTCGCTGGGAAACAATGGCGAATCTTGTCTATGTGGACATCAGTAAAGCAGCATCTCTCCACGGGAGAATCCTTGATAATTCCCTGGCTCTTTAAGGGACTCTCCTTCTTGGGACTCTTGTGCGGAGAATTACGGAGCAGCATATTTTGAACAAAAAACAGAGTAAAAGCACGAAAGAACAGAGCAAAGAAGAGAAAGAAGAAGATGATACCTGATCAAGAGTCTTCAATGATGGTTATAAAGGGAGATACTTCGAATTTAAATACAAAATGATCCTAACCCTATCTCCTATTTATAATGATGATTTGCAGGGATCGTCACATCAGTGACGTAAATATCACAACGGCTAGTCCATATGTAACGGCTAGTAACCCGGAGTCGCCCGTTAGAGATAAGCTCAAAACAAAATATAACTCATCTATTTACAATTAACTCCTTATATTTTGGGGGCAATTGTTGGGGCTGGATTTTACTATAAATGATCCTTATACATGATCCTGACCAGTGATCCTTGTTTCTTTGGCAGATAGTGATCCTCAGCCAGACTTCAGGATCAGGATCATGGGACGATATGGTGATCCTTACACTAACGGTCACTTCCACTTGTTACAAAATTGTTTTGCAGGAACACCTAGCAGGATATGCCCTACACATCATGATCCAGGGACGCGTTTTCACAAATATGGCAAGAGCTAAATTGGAGATAGACGTTGTACCGGATATGGAAACTTAGCTTGATTAATGGGCAGCAATTTAGGCTAGATTATCTTTATTTCTAAAGGGGTAATGAGCTGATTAGTGGTCTATCTACCTAAAATAAGTTACCTACACATGTATAAATACCACTCTTCCTCATTCGGAAGAACACACACGACATACGACACAACTCTCGAACACTTAGACACTCAGTGATCCTTGTACTCAGCTCATTATCATCCGAAGTTGTAACTACATTTTTTTTTATTGAAGTTGGTGATCGGTAGTTGCCATCACCCGAGGTTTTTTATGCCGGAGATCATACATTGATCAAGAGCTTTTTCCTCGTATAAATCATTGTGTCTTTGTATCTTTATCACAGAAGTGATCCTTTACTTTCATAGCTAACCAAGCATCATACCCCGTTTACATAAAGTTTGGTTACATTATCCTTGTGTGATTTTTGACCAAAACACTATTGTTGTTAAAACTAATTTTCCAATTAAGAATGTCCTCAGGAAACCGGATATGTCAGGAAGAATGGCTAAGTGGGCAGTGAAGCTTAGTGCCCATGATATAAGATACGAACCAAGAACAGCCATTAAATCTCAAGCATTAGCTGACTTTGTGGCTGATGAGACCAAGGATCCTTGGATCCTACACACCGACGGATCCTCAAATATCAAAGGCACAGGGCTAGGGATCCTACTAAAATCGCCACAGGGGGACATAATACCCCACTCCATAGCCTGTGAGTTCCAAGCGACTAACAATGAGGCTGAGTATGAAGCCCTAATTGCTGGCTTACAAATCGCTAAGGATATGGGGGTAAAGTATCTTAACGTATATGTAGATTCATTATTGATCACTAATCACTTTAACGGATCCTATGCTGTTAAAGGTGAAAAACTAACCAAATATTTAGAGATAGTCAAAGAATTGGCACTCTCTTTTGTTTCTTTCAGCTTGACACAGGTACCAAGGGAGGAGAACACAGGGGCTGATGCATTGGCCAACCTAGGATCATCTTTGAAGATTCCAGAAGATATAAGTATCCCTATCATCCATATCCTGGCTCCTGCTATTGAAAATCAGGTGGCCATGGAAATAGTAGAGGATACTGCAATAATCCCTAGTGAAGAAGCTCAACCTTATTCAGGATCATGGATCCCACCAATAATGAAATACTTGCAAAACGGAGAGATTCCAATGGGAGAAAATCCTAGAGCTTTCAGGATCAAGGTATCTCAATTCACAATCTTGAATAATGTGCTATATAAACGATCCCTTGCAGGACCATATTTAAGATGTATTGAGGATCCTGAAATTGAAGAAGTATTGAGGGACTTCCATGAAGGAGATTGTGGAAACCACACTGGGGGCAGGGCATTATTCTCAAGGACCCTTAGAACAGGATACTACTGGCCAACCATGAAAAGGGATGCTATAGAGTATGCTAAGAGGTGTGATCCTTGCCAAAGACATAGCAATATCCTTCACCAACCAGCTGAATTACTACACCCCATACCATCCTCTTGGCCATTCATGAGATGGGGAATGGATATAGTTGGCAAGCTCCCTAAAGCACCTGGTGGAAAAGTATTTATGCTCGCCATGACTGACTGTTTTTCCAAGTGGATAGAAGCTGAAGCCTTCGCTCAAGTCAGAGAAAAGGAAGTCATATCCTTCATTAAAAGAAACATTGTAACTAGATTTGGCATTCCCTCTGAAATTGTATGTGATAATGGCTCCCAATTCATTGGAAGCAGAACCACTAACTTTTGTGACAGTTGGGGAATCAAGATGATCACATCAACACCAGTTCACCCACAAGCCAATGGTCAAGCAGAATCATCCAACAAGATCATCATCAACAATCTGAAGAAGAAGCTAGGATCCAAGAAAGGGAAATGGGCAGAAGAGTTACCTTATGTGCTATGGGCTGATAGGACAACTCCCAAGAATGCCACCGGTCAAACACCCTTCTCTTTAGTATTTGGGGCAGAAGCAGTGATCCCAACAGAGATGGTGATCCCAACTGCTAGAACAAGTGCTCGTGATCCTGAAGAAAATACTACAATCCTAACTCAGGATTTGGATACTATTGAGGAAAACAGGGATCTAGCTAGGATAAGGATGTCAAGCTACCAACAAAGGATGGCTGGTGCCTACAACAAGAATGTCAGGATAAGGAAGTTCCAAGTCGGAGATATGGTGTTGAGAAAAGCATTTCAAAATACTATCAATCCTGCTGACGGGAAGCTAGCACCAAAATGGGAAGGTCCTTACTTGATTGAAGCTGAAGCAGGAAAGGGGGCATACAGGTTGCTAACCATGGAAGGAAACTTGTTACCAAGAGCCTGGAATGCTGTTCACTTAAAGAAATATTTCATGTGAACATGATCCTTCCTGCATGTGATCCTTACATTGAAGTATCCTTGAAGGATCCTGGAGATATCGGTGATCCTTACTCCGGTAATATGCTTATCCTAAAACTATTGCATTTTCTTACTTTTTGCCTAAGGATAAGGATCATGTATCCTTCATCCTCTACTCACAAACCATTTAAGTTATGATAGTTCAGGTATCTTCAGCAAATCGTCAAAGATCTCCAAAAGCACCACAGATCCTTGGGTACAACCCCAGTTATCCTTGGGATTATCCCCAGTTTCCGCCAGCAGCGCACGATGATCCTGGTATAGTTCACGTCTTTGGGACCAGTACCCACTTTCGGGGCTGACAACCTCATCGTACTGGCTATATTTAGGATCCTACGTATAATGGTGGACGCACCATACATCCGTTCCTAAGGTTTCTAACGTTTTCACGTTAGCTAAGGTTTTGACATTTTCATGTCACTAAGTTTGGATAGTTGCCAGAAAGGGCCATACTCCAGTTTACATACGATCCTTTGGGCTTGTCCCCAGTTACCCTTTGGGCTTGTCCCCAGTTATCCTATGGGCTTGTCCCCAGTGATCCTCTGGGATCATTCTCAGTTATACTTTGGGCATGTCCCCAGTTACTAATTTATCTTTTACATTGGCTTAGTCCCAAGTTATATCTCACTTTTCAGGTTTTGGAAGTCTAAACATATAAGGGTCCTTAATCCTTATTAACTATCAAAGTCTTATCTATGATTGTCTTGATTGAAGGTTAGGATCCTAACGTGGATCCTCAGGTATGATCCTTGACTATTTTTGATTATACTCTTTATCCTAACCAACCCTGATACTTTGACAACCGAACCTATGATCCTTGAACTAAAACACTTTGAGAATTTTCAATATGAGGATATTTGATCCAGGATCATATCCTAAGTTTATTAAACACTTTGCCAACTCTTGTTATTTTAACAAATATAGCAATTGAGAAATAAGAGGATTATTGAAGGATAACAACACAAGATAAGCCAGAAAAGTTAAGTTATATTATTAAACAAAAGGATCATTAACCCTTTCAAAAAGTTGTCAAAATTGCCAACCCACATTTCTACCAGCAAAACGTGGCCCGTCCACATGGGTTGGCAAAGGGTGTCCATTGTCTATGCGGTCTTAGCATTTTGCAGGAAATAAAGGCGGCAGGATCACAAAGGCCTCATCCCCCAAACAGAGGATCCCTCCACCTTTTGTAATCCTACCTATTGTTCAAAGGATCCAGGATCCTTAACCCTAAGAAACTATTGTTCAAAGATTACAGACCATAATTGTTTCAAACATCAACAACCTCAAAAAACCACTACCAATCCTAAAAAATTGGGCTCCGGCCTAGTCTCGAAATATCCATCATCGCCCAATCATGCAGCCTACACCTTCGCTGCTTCATCACCACCAGCATCTCCACCTTGATCCTTCTCAGCATCACCACCTTCCAGCATGGGGATCTCCTCAGCCTCATCCTCGTCCTCCAGGTCTGCCAGCCTTGCCTTCCAACCTTCAACATCCCACGAGCTTTTGTCAAAGGTAGGATCCTGAGCCTCCTCGGCCATCTGAAGTTGTATCTTATACATAGCAATTGCCGCGGAGACCTTAGCATCTTGGGTGATCTCCTGCTTCTCGTTATCCATATCAATCAACCTCTGAGCAGCCTCAGCCTTCATGACCCGGAGTTCCTTCTCAAGATCTCCTATCTTGAGATCCTTAAGCACGCCCATTTGTTGAAGGTCAGCAATCTGGTTCTCTTGGTCCTCAACATGGCCAAGATAGGTCTCAATCTCGGCAAGTTTCTGCAACAGGAGAAGAAAAAGATAAGCATAAGATCATATGATCCTCAAGAAAAGCAGGATATGCTAGGCGGATAACCTACAGGGGCAGTGATCCTTACCTCATTCACATAATCAAGGAATTGCTGACGGAGGAGGGGAAATCCTTGTAGATCTTCAGTAGTCTTCCTCTTCTTCCCCTTGCCCCGGATAGACGCTTTGGGAGCTGATGCTGAAGGACTGGCAGCAGGAGCCTTCTTCTTTGAAGACGTAACATTGGCAAGATCACTTAACCCAAATTTAGAAGCTGATTTGACAGACCTGGCAGACTTTCCGGCACCTACACAATCAAAAAACAAGATAAGTTGCTTTATTAATCAAACAATCCTACATATAATTTATTTTCTGTAAGGATACTTACTTGACATAGTGGCAGATGCAGAGGATACTTCTTGAGAATCTTGGACGGTGACCTGGAAACTTCTGACTTCAGGATTAAGCTTTTTAAAAGCTAGAACTCTCTCTTTTGCAGCAGGGCTTAATTTCAGATGAGCAATGGATATAGCTGCACAGGAAATAAAAAGAGATATTAGTGATCCTCATCATATGGGACAAGACTGACAATGATCCTTAGAGGATCCTCTATCCTACCATGAGTGGCCCATTCTTTGGGCAGATCCTTCCCATCCGGGATGGAATCCCTTCTAACAAAGAAAAAACGACGCTTCCAGTTAGGATCATTCTTGGTGACCTTGAAGACAGGGTGATCCTCCCCGGCTTTCCGTTTCAGCAGATACCGGTAAGAGCCAAAAGTGGTAAGATCGTAAAACTCGGCCAACTCCGTCATCCCCAGATCAATCCCTCTCTGCTCAATGATCCTTTCGAAGGTATACAGAACCCTCCAGATCATCGGCATAGCTTGGATATAAGAGATGCCGGTTAAAGAAAAGAAGGATTGGGTGAAGGATGGAAAAGGATATGAATACCCTATGGTGAATGGAGTAGCAGGAAAGGCCACCCAGGTATCCGAAACAGAATCACTCAGAGCGGTAGGTGTGAAGGACTTGAAAACCGCATTCGCCGGAAAACAATGACGAATTCTGTCTATGTGAACATCAGTAAAACAACACCTCTCCGTAGGGGAATCCTTGATAATCCCCTGGCTTTTTAAAGGACTATCCTTCTTAGAATCCTTGTGTGGAGAATTCCGGAGCAACATGTTTATGACAAGACGGAAACAGAGTAGAAGCAAAAAACAGAGCAAAGGGAAGGAAGAAGGGAAAGAGAGAAGAAGAGGATACCTGATCAAGTCTTCGGTTGTGATTATAAAGGGAAGATGCCTCGAATTTAAATACCGAATGATCCTAACCCTATCTCCTATTTATAATGATGATTTGCAGGGATTGTCACATCTGTGACGTAATTATCACAACGGCTAGTCCATGTGTAACGGCTAGTTATCCGGAATCGCCCGTTAGAGATAAGATCAAAACAAAATATAACTCGTCTATTTACAATTAACTCCTTATATTTTGGGGGCAATTGTTGGGGCTGGATTTTTATTATAGGTGATCCTTACACATGATCCTAACCAGTGATCCTTGTTTCTTTGGCAGACAGTGATCCTCCGCAGAACTTCAAGATCAGGATCATGGGGAATTATGGTGATCCTCATACTAACGGCCACTTCCACTCAATACAATATTGTTTTGCAGGAACATCTAGCAGGATATGCTCTAGACATCATGATCCAGGAACGCGTCTTCACAAATATGGCAAGAGCTTAATCGAAGAAAGACGTTGCACAGGATATGGAAACTAGGCTTGATTTATGGGCAGCAATTTAGGCTAGATTGTCTTTATTTCTAAAGGGGTAATGAGCTGATAATTAGTCATTTTACCTAAAATAGGTCACCTACACACATATAAGTACCACCCCTCTTCATTCGGAAGAACACACACGACATACGACACAACTCTGAAACACTTAGACACTCAGTGATCCTTGTACTCAGCTCATTATCATCCAAAGTTGTAATCACATTTTTGTTATATTGAAGTTGGTGATCGGTAGTTGCCATCACCCGAGGATTTTATGCCGGAGATCATTCATTGATCAAGGGCTTTTTCCTCGTATAAATCATCGTGTCTTTACATCTTTATCACAAAAGTGATCCTTTACTTTCATAATTAACCAAGCATCATACCCCGTTTTCATAAAGTTTGGTTACATTATCCTTGTGTGATTTTTGACCAAAACACTAACCAACCCTCATACTTTGACAACCAAACCTACGATCCTTGAACTAAAATACTTTGAGAAATTTTAAATATGAGGATATTTGATCAAGGATCATATCCTAAGTTTTCTCAACATATTTTTAACTCTTGTCACCTTAGCAAATATACTACAAAAGATTGAGAAATAAGAAGATAACTAAAGGATAACAACACAAGATAAGCCAGAAAGTTAAAGTTATATTATTAAACAAAAGGATCATTAACCCTTTCAAGAAAGTTGTCAAAATTGCCAACCCACATTTCTACCAGCAAAACGTGGCCCGTCCACATGGGTTGGCAAAGGGTGTCCATTGTCTATGCGGTCTTAGCATTTTGCAGGAAATTAAAAGCGGCAGGATCACAAAGGCTTCATCCCCCAAACAGAGGATCCCTCCACCTTTTGCAATCCTACCTATTGTTCTGAGGATCCAGGATCCTTAACCCTAAAGACTATTGTTCGAAGATTACAAACCATAATTGTCTCAAACCATCAACAACCACAAAAACTACCACCAAACCTAAAAAAATTGGGCTCCGGCCTAGTCAACAATATCCATCATTGCCCAATCATGCAGCCTACTCCTTTGCTGCTCCATCACCACCGGCTGCTCCACCTTGATCCTTGTCAGCATCACCACCTTCCAGCATGGGGATCTCCTCAGCCTCATCCTCGTCCTCCAGGTCTGCCAGCCTTGCCTTCCAACCTTCAACGTCCCACGAGCTTTTGTCAAAGGTAGGATCCTGAGCCTCCTCGGCCATCTGAAGTTGTATCTTGTACATAGCAATTGCCGCGGAGACCTTGGCATCTTGGGTGATCTCCTGCTTCTCGTTATCCATATCAATCAACCTCTGAGCAGCCTCAGCCTTCGTGGCCCGGAGTTCCTTCTCAAGATCTGCTATCTTGAGATCCTTAAGCACGCCCATTTGTTGAAGGTCAGCAATCTGGCTCTCTTGATCCTCAACATGGCCAAGATAGGTCTCGATCTCGGCAAGTTTCTGCAAAGAGGGAAATAAGGTAAGTTCAGAACCGGATGATCCTCGAAGAAACAGGATACACAAACAGGATATTCGAAACGGATGACCAACAGGGGCAGTGATCCTTACCTCATTCACGTAGTCAAGGAATTGCTGACGGAGGAGGGGAAATCCTTGGAGATCTTCAGAGGTTTTCCTCTTTTTTCCCTTGCTCCGGATAGACGCTTTGGGAGCTGATGCTGAAGGACTGGCAGCAGGAGCCTTCTTCTTTGAAGACGTGACATTGGCAAGATCACTTAACCCAAATTTAGAGGCAGATTTGACAGACCTGGCAGACTTTCCAGCACCTACATAATTCAAAAACAAGATAAGTTCCCTTGTTAAATTAAATACTTTTACATAAAACTTACTTTCTATGAGGATACTTACTTGACATTGTGGCAGATGCAGAGGATATCTCTTGAGAATCTTGGATAGTGATTTGGAAGCTTCTAACTTCAGGATCAAGCTTTTTAAAAGCTAACACTCTCTCTTTTGCAGCGGGGGTTAATTTCAGACGAGCAATGGAAATAGCTGCATAAAAGACAAAGGAAAAAAGATATCAGTGATCCTCGTCATATGAGACAGGACTAATAGTGATCCTTCGAGGATCCTCTACCCTACCATGAGTGGCCCATTCCTTGGGCAGATCCTTCCCATCCGGGATGGAATCCCTCTTAACAAAGAAAAACCGACGTTTCCAGTTTGTATCATTCTTAGTAACTTTGAAGATTGGGTGATCCTCCCCAGCTTTCCGTTTCAACAAATATCGGTAAGAACCGAAGGTGGTGAGATCGTAAAACTCAGCTAACTCCGCCATCCCCAGATCGATCCCTTCCTGCTCGATGATCCTCTCGAAGGTATAAAGAACCCTCCAGATCATCGGCATAGCTTGGATGTAAGAGATGCCGGTTAAGGAAAAGAAAGACTGGGTAAAGTCTGGAAAAGGATACGAGTACCCTATAGCAAACGGGGTAGCAGGAAAAGCCACCCAGACATCCGAGACAAAGTCGCTCAAAGCAGTAGGATCAAAGGATTTAAAAACGGCATTCGCCGGAAAGCAATGACGAATTTTGTCTACGTGAGCATCACTAAAGCAACACCTCTCCGTAGGAGAATCCTTGATAATCCCCTGGCTTTTTAAGGGACTATCCTTCTTGGAATCCTTATGCGGAGAATTCCGGAGCAACATGTTTGGAACAGAAACAAAGTAGAGACGGAAAACAGAGCAAAGAGAATAGAGAGAAGAAAAAGAGAAGAGGAGAGTACCTGATCGATCTTCGGTGTAGAATATAAAGGGAGTGTATCTCGAATTTAAATACAAACTGATCCTCACCCTATCTCCTATTTATAATCATGATCTGCAGGATTGTCACATCTCTGACGTAATGATCACAACGGCTAGTCCGAGCATAACGGCTAGTTTCTTGGAGTCGCCCGTTAGAGATAAGATCGAAACAAAATATAACTCGTCTATTTACAATTAACTCATCTCCTATTTATAATCATGATCTGCAGGATTGTCACATCTCTGACGTAATGATCACAACGGCTAGTCCGAGCATAACGGCTAGTTTCTTGGAGTCGCCCGTTAGAGATAAGATCGAAACAAAATATAACTCGTCTATTTACAATTAACTCCTTATATTTTGGGGGCAATTGTTAGGCCTGGATTTTTATTATAGATGATCCTTACACATGATCCTAACCAGTGATCCTTATTTCTTTGGCAGACAGTGATCCTCAGCAGGACTTCAGGATCAGGATCATGGGACATTATGGTGATCCTCATACTAACGGCCACTTCCGCTTAATACAATATTGTTTTGCAGGAACATATAGCAGGATACGCTCTAAGCATTATGATCCAGGGACGCGTCTTCACAATTATGGCAAGAGCTTAATTGAAGATAGACGTTGCACAGGATATGGAAACTTGGCTTGATTTATGGGCGGCTATTTAGGCTAGATTGTATCTCATTTCTAAAGGGGTAATGAGCTGAATATTAGTTTAGCTACCTAAAATAGGTCACCTACACACGTATAAGTACCACCCTTCCTCATTCGGAAGAACACACACGACATACAACGCAAATCTCACACACTTAGACACCAAAAGCAATAGTGATCCTTGTACTCAGCTCATTATCATCCAAAGTTGTAATCATATTTTTGTTATATTGAAGTTGGTGATCGGTAGTTGCCATCACCCGAGGTTTTTTATGCCGGAGATCATTCATTGATCAAGGGCTTTTTCCTCGTATAAATCATCGTGTCTTTGCATCTTTATCACAGAAGTGATCCTTTACTTTCATAATCAACCAAGCATCATACCCCGTTTTCATAAAGTTTGGTTACATTATCCTTGTGTGATTTTTGACCAAAACAGTAACCAGAAGAGAATCAATTGTATTTTTTTAGTTGCTTCTCTTGTTAAGTTTCTGAACCAACCGAAATCCACAAATTCCAACAGTTTCTTCATAGATTCCGTCCGGTTTCCAAACTCTTTCACTCAAAGTTAATATTCACTGTGGTGGATGCAAGCATAAAGTTAGAAAAATACTCAAGAAGATTGAAGGGTACACAACTGAAGGTTCAGTGCACGAAAAGTTTCTTACGAACGATATGTATCAGGAAGCTCAACTCGAATCATCACAGAAGACGTGTCGGGTTCTGCTAGTAGTATGAGTCTGAGTCCATTGTGGTTCGTGAACGTATACAGGTGCAAGAGAATGGCGAGTTATTTTCAGTTATTTCTGTTGATCCACAAATTCCATTGTTTAAATCAGAATCAGGTTCTGAAGACAAGGATCGTTCTAATAGATTAAAGAGAATAAAACAATTTTTACTATTTTTTACCCATAGTATACGGGCCGTATAACAATATACGACTCGTATACAATCATCGTATACATAGTATACGATCGGTAAAAATATTTTTTACCAATCGTATACGGCCGTATAAACTGTATACATATGGTAAAAAATGGTAAAAACCTCTTTAATCTATTAGAACGATCCAATAAACGAAGAACAAAGCCTATTTTCAAATCACAGGTTCATACAGTGCTGTAATAGCTTGTAGTTCAGCCAAAATGACATCTAGCATTACTAACGGTTCAAGTAAGTGTCTAAAATTTTGAAAATTCAGGTTTACCTTGTTAGTTTCTCAAACACTACTAAACATCTGCTTCCTGAATCTGAATCAGAATGTTAACTCTTTCACTCATAAACCGTTAATCCCAACGCCTCTCTAAAAATATTTTCTTTCTTTCCTTTTCATAAGGTAAAACCGGTTTCAACATCAAGGGTTGTATCGGAATCAGGCGTTGGAAGGATTGTAGTAGTAGGACATTGGTACCACTGTGAAAATTGCATCAGGAAGCTCAACTTGAATGGACCCGTTATTCGACTGAGTAATCAATTGTATTTTTTTAGTTGCTTCTCTTGTTAAGTTTTTCTGACCCAACCGAAATCCACAAATTCAAGTCAATGATCGTTCTAATAGATTAAAGAGAATAAAGCAAGGATGTTGGGAATTCGCATAAACATATATTCGTTTCATAACCTCCTCCTATAAATCAACCACAACTGACAAAGAGCCTGTATTAGAAACCATCCTATGTCTTTTACCAACCGAAGAGGCAACAAGGACAAATAATACTTCATTTGTCGAGAAACCATACTATCAAGAAACTAACATCTTTTACTCATAAACCCTTGAATCCCAATGCTTCTCTAAAAGAGCCTGTATTAGAAACCATCCTATGTCTTTTACCAACCAAAGAGGCAGCAAGGACAGATAATACTTCATTTGTCGAGAAACCATATTGTCAAGAAACTAACATCTTTTAATACTTCATTTGTAACCGTAAGGATGATGCAAATTTGTATGTAAAGATCTCTACACAAACTCTTCTACATCTTTTAACCAATTGTCCATCACTTAAGACCTTGAAAGATTTGTTGAAATCGAAGAAAAGAGTAACTAGCAGAAGACGTGTCGGGTTCTTCCAACAAATTGTGTATGTGCCTGTGTTGTAGAAACCGGTGATGAATTTGTTTATCTAAATCAGGTTCTCTGCCTTAGATCGGTCATTCCTTGTGATACATGAACGTTGTTGTTATGGGTCATTTTCTAAGCGTACATATCCTGAGCAATATCCTGCCTTTGTTTGTTTATTTGTGATCAGGATGCTGGAAGAGGATATTGCTAACATCTTGGGCGATATCCTGAGGTTTATTAATTAACCACGTGCAGGTTAAAGGCTGAGACTTGCTAACGGTCAAGAGGACTTCTTCTCCTCAGGACTCGGACGAGTTTGTTGAAGAAGAGACGTTGAGCCCGAAAGACTTGGTCCTCAACGTTCGAGTGGGAATATTCGCTGGATCCCGGGAGTTTAGGATAGTTTGTTATTTTATCTTTACTATAAATAGATGGGGGCGGATCAGTTTAAGGCACACAATCTCCACTAACACTCTCGCATACTTTCACTTTCTAGCTCGTTGCAAACAACACACTTGTATTCAAATTTCATTGTAACACTTAGTCGATCCGCACCACATCCTGCACTGTATCCTGATATTTGAAGCAATAGAAGAACAAGGCAGCTGCGATTGTCAGCTCCCGAGGTTTTGTGCCGGTGATCTAGATTGATCAAGGGCTTTCCTCGTACATCTCGTGTCATTTACTTTACTTTTTAGCTCATTGTTTGATCACAGATACGACTCTATATCCTGAGCCGTATCCTGAAACTGTTTTTGCAAATAACTCAATTGACATATTTTTGAACACATTCTCTTAGCACACTACCTCACTTAACTAATTCGATCACTTAATTGCTTCGGTAATTTTTGACCAAAACAATTTGGCGCCCACCGTGGGGCGAGTGGTGCTCTCTTTACTAAAAATTTTTGTCAAATCGCTAATCAGCTTTCTATTTTCAAAACTTTTTGCCACATTGTCCATAATGGCCTCAAGATCAAACATGAGTTCCTCCACTGTGTCTGCCACAACTTCTGCTACTACTGGTCCGGTGCTTCCACCACCTCCTCCAAGGATGCAATCTTCTTCGCAACCTCAGGACATTATCCCTACTCGGAATATTCAGGGATCTGCTCCGATTTTGGCTTCTAATGATGAAATTCTAACCTTATTTGGGAGTGTGCAGGAACAAATGAGGCAGCAACAGGAAACAAACCAGATGCTGTTGAGGGAGATACAACTCCTGAAGTCCGGCTCGAGCAGACCTGCTGAGGATATCGTCACTCCATTACAGCCCAGAACTTTGAACTTTAGTTCAGCCGCGTATACTGAGGATAATAGGGGGAATATTGTGCCCAGCCTTCCTCAGAATCATACTCCTGAAATACCCTCCTCGGTTAGGATGTCAACCGTGAGGAGCTCAGGATATGCTTCAGGATATGGGCAGAATCCTCCGACTGGTAACGTATCTAATAATAATAATGCTATTGCCACTAACGGTGTTGGATCTTTGCAGAATACAACTGTAACGTCAGAATTATCCAGGGAGCTTCAGAAGTTAAAGGATATGATATCCAGTGTACCTGGGGTGGTGCAGCCAATTCCTAAAGTATCCCAGGATAGCCACAGGATATCTTGGTTCGTACGTCCTATATGTTGTAACGCTCCGCATTTCCGCACCTTCTCATTTTAGCAAGTCTTGTTGTACTTTCCATATTTAGACACTTGTACTCTCTTTGTAATCTACTTTCGTTTCATTAGTAATTCGAGACTATTGATCATAATGAAAACGAAGCTATTTTATTCATGTTTGTGTTAGACTTATGTGCAATGTTCACGTTTGAACGATATATTATCATAGACTCCCGATTCGTTGTTACGCTTAATGCTCGTTAAACTAATTGAAACTATTATGAGATTCAGATCCAAATTTTTCGCAACTCGAAAGCTTTGTGAAACGAAAAAAAAAAACGTTTGAAGATTTTAGTTCGTTATAAATATGGATATCATTCAAATTATTTAAACTAATTAGATTAATTAAATTATTTAATTTTTTCTATTTAAAGGTTTAATTTTTATAATAACCTGGTTAGTTTCGTTAATTCCTAAAGTGATTACAAAAAAAAAAATAAATAAATAAATAAATAAAAATAACCAAACTAGTCTAAAACTATAAGGTTATTTTTTTAAACAATGTAATATACCATAGTCAATTAAAGTTAAGGGACTAATAGTGCAGTTTGCTGAAAGTTTAAACCTGCAGGGACTAGTTGTGTAACTTCTGAGGTTGAAAATCAAACACAAAAAAATAAAGGGGGCTGACCAGACTCGAACCCGGGTCTGCCACCCCAGTCACACGCGCACAAACCAGCTGCTCTGCAGCCTTTTTATTGAACAAAACCCAACCTTATTAAATTTAAACACTCGCTTAAAAGGCCTGATCAGCGCGACCAGACCCTTTAGCTCGCTGTTTGAGCGGGATTTTGGGTTTGTTTTGAGTTTTAAACATGTTATAACATTAAATACTCAACCATAAACTAACCCAAACCTTCTCCTATAAATACCACACTAATCCAAGTCCTAAACACTTTACAAACTCATCTAAATCTCTCTCAAATCATCCAAAAACGTAGCTGCAAATTGGTGTTCGAGCAGATTCATCCTACTTCACAAAAGTGAGCATATCTCACTCGTTTCTTGTCCGTTTTTGCTCATTCTTTTTCCTACTTGCTTGGTTAATCATGTAGTTTGATTCCTTGACTTCTCCTTGGAGAAATCAGACCTGGAATTGCTCCGAAATTGACCAAAAACTTTCTGTTTTGTTTCAAACTTATGCAAACTTCATCCAACTTGTGTGAAACACATCTCAAACCAATGTCCTAATGCTTACAACCTCTCTTATGGTTGGTTAGGCTTAAAAACATGGTTGAGACATCTAAATCAGAGGTTAAAACCTCATAAACTTTCTGTTTTAATTAGGGTTTTACCCACAAGTAATGTTCAAGTGTGAAACTTGTTGAATGTGAGATGGTTGGATTAGCTTGGGCTATCCTTCATAAGAATCCACTCATTACTTGATGTTTTGCTATAGATTAGTTGTTGTTAATACCTTGATACTTGTACGTTCATGACCCTCCTTGTTGTTTATAACAACAAGTGTAGTGGTGAACAATAGAGGTGCCTAAATGGAAGCTTGTTCTTCCTACCTCATGTATGTATTCTATGACACAAAGAGGTACCTAAATGGAGACATTAATCTCCTACCTCATGCTTGAATCATAAGACTTGTAAACTATATAATATCTAAGTTATTCTATATGTATACAGCTAAGTAACCAAGACTTGATGATGACTTAATAGTTACTTGTTAAGTGGACGTTACATCATCTATGACCATGCCCTTGTTACGACTCTAATGGATCTTAGAATCCATGAAATCATACCAACTCTTTTGAGTTTCAATAGTGTCAAGAACAAGAGTTATGTGTACAAGATGATTGTTTTCACCTATGTTACTTTCTATATATTTTAAAAAATCCGAATCTATAATCTTCCGTTATACGCCAAACTCACACACCTACGTTTCCTTGTGTAGAAGGACAAGGTGCTCCGAACTAATTCATCTACAAACTTGCTCTCGGAACTTCAAGTCACCACTTGTAAACCGTGAGTATACTCGAACCCATTTTTACTTTTAACACTTTGGGTGCAACATGTATTCTATATTAAACGCACATGACACTTGAAACTTATTTGAAACTTACTCTATCCATTTAAACATGAAACATGAAACTTGTGAATCTTGAGACTATTTTGTGCTATGTGAACGTTTAATTCTTGTGTGTAGTTCCGCCTTAACAATAGTAGCGCTATAGGAGTAATGCACCTCCCTGTTAGTCTTTGGGGTATTGTTAGGAGGAGACATAACAACCTCCCGTTAAACTTTGGGTTAGGTACTTTAAACGCATTGGGAAACTTGGGCTATCACTTGGACTACGTAAACTAGCACGTTGAAACTATTTTGTTATGTTCATGTTGGATATGAGTTTTTATTCTATTATGCTATGTAAACAAACTTGTATACTCGCTCTTTGCTTTTGCATTGAAACTCTATTTTAATACATGTTGCAGGTTGATTATTGAAGTATGGATGATTCATGAAACAAGTTTAGGGTGGACTAGATACACACCTAGATTAATCTATCATTTCATTTGTTATGTTATGTTATGAAACAAAGTTGTTATTTCCTTTTGAATTATGTATGACATTTAGTTTTGAAATGAAATTTGAATTTAAATTAATTATTGTCACATAGTGTTATGACGTTTTGAGCAATCTACACACTTCGTCTCATCCCGATATTTCCGCCATCGGTTGGGGTGTGACAGATTGGTATCAGAGCCATAACTATAGGGAATTAGGAAAATTGCCATGCTTTTGCCCTAATCTATAGTTCTAGGAATTTTGCCTCTTATTTGTCGTTTAAAACTTTTGTACTCTACCATGCATGCTTCCTAGCTTTGATTAAATTTATGTGCCTTTCCTAAGGCTAACACGAATACACTTATGCTATTTTTATACTCTTGTAACACCAACGAGAAGAATTTACCAAAATAGGCGTGAAACCCACAATTTGGTAAACGACTCTCATTCTACCTTTAATCTATTTTTGCACGAAATTTCACCATTAAGCTAGGAGTGACATCCACAACTTAATGGTAATTTCCATTTCAACTCTAGTGGACCCTCGTCAAAGTGTCAAAATTTATCTTGGCCGACGAGTACCAACCACATTTAGGGTACGAAATCGTCAAGTTAGGGGTGAAACCCGCATCTTGTCGATTAAGTCCCATTCCTTGATTTTTATTCTCGCCAAAGTCCCGAATGTTTCAATCATTTAGAGATGTGTAGTAACCGGAAGGATACCGTTAATCGCTTCTCGATGAGAGTATCTTACTTATAGGCCAAAGCACAATATCTCTAATTCGAAAGAACTTTCGACCCACTTTGGAATAGTCGACGTTTCTCTACCCGAAACACTCCAATGTTTTATTGAGCCTCTCTTTTATGTATCTCAATTTATATGTGATTTTTATACTTGAATGTTCGTTCATTTCAAAATGTCGTTTTAAACATTTCGCACGTTATCGCAATCACAAACAATAATAATCCCTCGTGAACAAACTAAATTTACAATGCTTTCGTTTATTCATGTTATGCTATGTGGGATTCATGACTATGCTATATGAAACGTTTAAACTTTTATGCTATGTTAATCAACTTGAAACTTTATGCTATGTGACCCTTTATGCTATGTGATCAATTTCGTTTTTCTAAAACAAGCATTATGACCAAGTCTCACTCATTTCGTTATTTTGAATCTTAGATGTCTTCTCGTCACTCCAACGCGTCTAGGAAGTCAAAGTCTCGCTCCACCAAGAAAATGATGGCTTTCATGGCCGATCAATTTGCTCGCGTCGTTCCAAAGGTCATTTCCGAGATTCGAGCCTCTGAAACTCCTCACTCTTCCGTCGACTCTAAGGTCGAAGCACGCAAGCCCGTCTCGTTCAATTTCAAGCACTTTTCATCGTGCAATCCGAAGCCATTCACTGGCAATGATGGGGTGACCGCCATGCTTGAGTGGTTTGACAGCATCGAGGTCACATTCATCAATAGCGAGTGCCCCGATGAGCTCAAGACGCGCAGCGCGACGGGGGTATTCCAAGCCCGAGCTCTTGAGTGGTGGACGAATGAAAGAAACATACGTTCGAACGAGCTGGCTTATGCTTTGACATGGGAAGAGACTAAGGCCCTAATGATGGATGAGTTTTGTCCTCCGCATGAGCAAAGAAAGTTAGAGGAAGAATTTTGGGTTTTAAAGCAAGTTGGTGATGACAACCTAGCTTACACCACCCGTTTCAAACAACTTAGCTTCATTGTCCCTCACCTTGTTTCAACCCCTGATCGCAAGAACAGCAAGTACATCAATGGTTTGCCCCCTACCATGCGAGACACCATCGAGGCAGCCAAACTCGATAGCATCGAAGCCATTTACCGATTAGCCGCGTCCTTGAACAACAATCGCGTTCGCGATAAGCAAGCCGCAAACCCCGTTTCTTCTAAGCCAGCCCATCAAACTACCCAACAATCGAATAACAATAGGGGAAAGAAGCGAAAGCAATCCAACCCCGTTTGTAACGCGATTGTGCCGCCTGTTAACCCAATTCCTATCGCTCCTGTTGATGCCCCCAAGCCGTACACTGGGATTCACCCCAAGTGTACCACTTGTAACTTCCATCATCCTGCTAATGCTAGGTGTCGTCGTTGTGAGAATTGCAACCGTTATGGTCATATCATCAACTATTGTCGCCAAGGGCAGCCAGCTCAACCAGTTCAGCAAGCTCAGCCAGCTCAGCAAGCACCACAAGCTCAGCAAGCGCCACAAGCTGCACCTGCTCCTCAGAACGCAAGGCCACCTAGGGCATGTTTCAAATGTGGGGATGTTAATCATCTTCGTCCCCAATGCCCTCAATGGATCCAAGAGCAGCAGCAACCTCCTCGTGGACGCGTCTTCAACCTAAACGCAAATCAAGCACGCAACGACAATGATGTCGTTAACGGTACGTTTCTTGTTAACCATCTTTATGCTTCGATACTATTTGATACTGGTGCAGACAAAAGCTTTGTGTCCTTAGAATTCGAATCATTGTTAAAATGTGCACGCTCTAAGCTACCTAAGTCGTTTTCCGTTGAAGTCGCCAATGGCAAGTCTATCCTAGTCGAATCCATTCTCCTCGATTGTCGTCTCATTCTTAACGAGCACGTTTTCTCTATCGATCTCATACCCATGCAACTGGGTAGTTTCGACGTCATCATAGGCATGGATTGGCTTCAAAAGAATCATGCCGAAATCGCTTGTCACGAGAAATTCGTTCGCTTACCTCTTCCCTCTGGTGATGTTTTACACGTTTATGGAGACCGACCTTCAAGGGGACTAAAGCTGATGTCCTGCACACAAGCAAACAAGTACTTACGCAAACAGTACTTTGCCTTTTTAGCCCACGTTGTGGAAGAAAAAGGCAAGGGAAAGAGCCTAAGTGATGTTTCAGTGGTGCGTGATTTCCCTGACGTCTTTCCTGAAGAATTGCCCGGTCCTCCTCCTCCTCGATCCGTTGATTTTCGTATTGACCTCGTACCTGGTGCAACTCCTGTTGCCAAGGCTCCTTATCGTCTTGCACCTTCTGAGATGCAAGAATTATCCTCGCAACTCCAAGAACTCCTCGAGAAGGGTTTCATTCGTCCAAGTGCCTCTCCTTGGGGTGCTCCCGTGCTCTTCGTTAAAAAGAAAGATGGTTCCTTTCGCATGTGTATCGATTATCGTGAGCTCAACAAACTCACCGTCAAGAATCGTTACCCCCTTCCGCGTATCGACGATCTCTTTGATCAACTCCAAGGCGCTACCTGTTTCTCCAAAATCGATCTTCGTTCTGGTTATCACCAACTTCGAGTCCTCGAAGAGGACGTTCCCAAAACCGCTTTTCGTACTCGCTATGGACATTACGAGTTCGTGGTTATGCCTTTTGGCTTAACCAACACACCCGCTGTGTTCATGGACCTCATGAATCGTGTTTGTAAACCTTACTTGGATCGCTTCGTGATCGTCTTTATTGACGATATCCTCATTTATTCTAAATCTCGAGCCGATCATGAGCGTCATCTTCGTCTTATACTCGAACTCTTGCGTAGTGAACGTTTATACGCTAAGTTCTCTAAATGCGAGTTTTGGATCAAAGAAGTTCAATTCCTTGGGCACGTTGTTAGTGAAAAAGGAATTCATGTCGACCCTTCAAAAATCGAAGCCGTGAAGAATTGGACCGCGCCTAAATCTCCTTCTGAAATCCGTTCTTTCTTAGGATTGGCGGGTTACTACCGTCGATTCATCTCGAATTTTTCAAAAATCGCCGTTCCTCTCACCTCGTTGACTCAAAAAGAGAAACCTTTTGCTTTGGGTCCTGAGCAAGAGGAATCTTTTCAAACTCTCAAGGAGTTGCTTTGCAACGCTCCTATCCTCGCTCTCCCTGATGGGAATGATGATTTCGTGGTGTATTGTGATGCCTCGAATCGTGGTCTTGGTTGCGTCCTCATGCAACGAGACAAGGTCATCGCTTACGCTTCTCGTCAACTCAAAATACATGAGAAAAATTATACTACCCACGATCTCGAACTGGGCGCAGTTGTTTTTGCGTTAAAGATTTGGCGACACTACCTATATGGTACTAAGTGTGTGGTTTTCACTGACCATAAGAGCCTGCAACACATCTTTGACCAAAAAGAACTCAACATGCGACAGCGACGTTGGGTGGAATTACTCAACGACTACGACTGCGAGATTCGCTACCATCCTGGTAAGGCGAATGTCGTGGCCGATGCACTTAGTCGTAAGACTCATGTAGATGTCATTCGTTGTTTTCATATCTCGAGCGATCTTCACAATCGCATTCGTGAAGCGCAGTACTCCTCTATCAATGAAGGTTCCATGGCTGTAGAAATACGTGGAGCATCTGAAAGTCAACTCGTTTCAAAACCTGATGGTCTCCTCTATTGTTGCGATCGCGTTTGGATACCAGATCGTGACAATCTTCGTGACCTTATCATGAACGAAGCACACAAATCTAGGTACTCAATTCACCCTGGCGCTGACAAGATGTACCATAATCTACGTGCATCCTATTGGTGGCCCGGTATGAAAAGAGACATTGCTGTGTACGTTTCCAAATGTCTTACCTGTTCGAAAGTCAAAGCCGAGCATCAACGACCTTCTGGTCTACTCGAACAACCTGAAATCCCCGTTTGGAAATGGGATAGCATTGCGATGGACTTCATAACTAAACTTCCTCGTACACCTGCTGGTTACGATAGTATTTGGGTGGTCATTGATCGTTTGACCAAGTCCGCTCAATTCATTCCCATTCGTGAGGATTTCAAGGTTGAACGACTTGCTCGTGTCTATACCAATGAGGTCATACGCCATCATGGTGTTCCTCTCGACATCATTTCTGATCGTGATGGTCGATTCACTTCGCGTCTCTGGCAAACTTTTCAGTCCGCTATGGGTACTCATTTAAATCTCAGTACGGCCTTTCATCCTCAAACGGATGGACAGACTGAACGTACTATCCAAACCCTAGAGGACATGCTCCGTTCTTGTGTCATCGACTTTGGTGGTAGTTGGGATGTGCATTTACCTTTGATCAAGTTCTCGTATAACAATAGCTACCACTCTAGTATTCAAATGGCTCCTTTCGAGGCATTGTATGGTCGCAAATGCCGATCTCTTTTAAGCTGGCACGAGATTGGTGATTAGCATTTTTCTGGCCCTGAGATCATACAAGAAGCAACGGATAAGATTCTCCAAATCCGTGACAATCTACTCAAGGCTCGAAATCGTCAAAAGAGCTATGCTGACAAGGGACGAAAACCAATGGAATTCAACGTTGGGGACCATGTCCTACTCAAAGTATCTCCTTGGAAAGGAGTGGTTCGTTTTGGTAAAAAGGGAAAACTTGCCCCTCGCTATGTTGGTCCTTTCAAGATACTCGAAAGGATTGGTAAGGTGGCTTATCGACTCGATTTACCTCAAGAGCTCAGCAAATGTTCATCCAACGTTCCACGTTTCGAATCTAAAGAAATGTCTAGCTGATGAAGGACTTCAAGTTCCTCTCGAAGATCTTCAAATCAACGAAACTATGCATTTCGTGGAAAAACCTGTGGAAATCGTAGAGCAAGAAGTCAAGTTATTAAGACGCAGCAAAATTCCTATCGTCAAAGTTAGATGGGAAGGAAAACGTGGCGCTGAATTTACATGGGAACTCAAAAAGGATATGAAGTCGAAGTATCCTCATCTTTTCCCTGCTTCTTCCTAAATTTCGGGACGAAATTCCCTAAAGGAGGGGAGACTGTAACGCTCCGCATTTCCGCACCTTCTCATTTTAGCAAGTCTTGTTGTACTTTCCATATTTAGACACTTGTACTCTCTTTGTAATCTACTTTTGTTTCATTAGTAATTCGAGACTATTGATCATAATGAAAACGAAGCTATTTTATTCATGTTTGTGTTAGACTTATGTGCAATGTTCACGTTTGAACGATATATTATCATAGACTCCCGATTCGTTGTTACGCTTAATGCTCGTTAAACTAATTGAAACTATTATGAGATTCAGATCCAAATTTTTCGCAACTCGAAAGCTTGGTGAAACGAAAAAAAAAACGTTTGAAGATTTTAGTTCGTTATAAATATGGATATCATTCAAATTATTTAAACTAATTAGGTTAATTAAATTATTTAATTTTTTCTATTTAAAGGTTTAATTTTTATAATAACCTGGTTAGTTTCGTTAATTCCTAAAGTGATTACAAAAATAAATAAATAAATAAATAAATAAATAAAAATAACCAAACTAGTCTAAAACTATAAGGTTATTTTTTTAAACAATGTAATATACCATAGTCAATTAAAGTTAAGGGACTAATAGTGCAGTTTGCTGAAAGTTTAAACCTGCAGGGACTAGTTGTGTAACTTCTGAGGTTGAAAATCAAACACAAAAAAATAAAGGGGGCTGACCAGACTCGAACCCGGGTCTGCCACCCCAGTCACACGCGCACAAACCAGCTGCTCTGCAGCCTTTTTATTGAACAAAACCCAACCTTATTAAATTTAAACACTCGCTTAAAAGGCCTGATCAGCGCGACCAGACCCTTTAGCTCGCTGTTTGAGCGGGATTTTGGGTTTGTTTTGAGTTTTAAACATGTTATAACATTAAATACTCAACCATAAACTAACCCAAACCTTCTCCTATAAATACCACACTAATCCAAGTCCTAAACACTTTACAAACTCATCTAAATCTCTCTCAAATCATCCAAAAACGTAGCTGCAAATTGGTGTTCGAGCAGATTCATCCTACTTCACAAAAGTGAGCATATCTCACTCGTTTCTTGTCCGTTTTTGCTCATTCTTTTTCCTACTTGCTTGGTTAATCATGTAGTTTGATTCCTTGACTTCTCCTTGGAGAAATCAGACCTGGAATTGCTCCGAAATTGACCAAAAACTTTCTGTTTTGTTTCAAACTTATGCAAACTTCATCCAACTTGTGTGAAACACATCTCAAACCAATGTCCTAATGCTTACAACCTCTCTTATGGTTGGTTAGGCTTAAAAACATGGTTGAGACATCTAAATCAGAGGTTAAAACCTCATAAACTTTCTGTTTTAATTAGGGTTTTACCCACAAGTAATGTTCAAGTGTGAAACTTGTTGAATGTGAGATGGTTGGATTAGCTTGGGCTATCCTTCATAAGAATCCACTCATTACTTGATGTTTTGCTATAGATTAGTTGTTGTTAATACCTTGATACTTGTACGTTCATGACCCTCCTTGTTGTTTATAACAACAAGTGTAGTGGTGAACAATAGAGGTGCCTAAATGGAAGCTTGTTCTTCCTACCTCATGTATGTATTCTATGACACAAAGAGGTACCTAAATGGAGACATTAATCTCCTACCTCATGCTTGAATCATAAGACTTGTAAACTATATAATATCTAAGTTATTCTATATGTATACAGCTAAGTAACCAAGACTTGATGATGACTTAATAGTTACTTGTTAAGTGGACGTTACATCATCTATGACCATGCCCTTGTTACGACTCTAATGGATCTTAGAATCCATGAAATCATACCAACTCTTTTGAGTTTCAATAGTGTCAAGAACAAGAGTTATGTGTACAAGATGATTGTTTTCACCTATGTTACTTTCTATATATTTTAAAAACTCCGAATCTATAATATTCCGTTATACGCCAAACTCACACACCTACGTTTCCTTGTGTAGAAGGACAAGGTGCTCCGAACTAATTCATCTACAAACTTGCTCTCGGAACTTCAAGTCACCACTTGTAAACCGTGAGTATACTCGAACCCATTTTTACTTTTAACACTTTGGGTGCAACATGTATTCTATATTAAACGCACATGACACTTGAAACTTATTTGAAACTTACTCTATCCATTTAAACATGAAACATGAAACTTGTGAATCTTGAGACTATTTTTTGCTATGTGAACGTTTAATTCTTGTGTGTAGTTCCGCCTTAACAATAGTAGCGCTATAGGAGTAATGCACCTCCCTGTTAGTCTTTGGGGTATTGTTAGGAGGAGACATAACAACCTCCCGTTAAACTTTGGGTTAGGTACTTTAAACGCATTGGGAAACTTGGGCTATCACTTGGACTACGTAAACTAGCACGTTGAAACTATTTTGTTATGTTCATGTTCGATATGAGTTTTTATTCTATTATGCTATGTAAACAAACTTGTATACTCGCTCTTTGCTTTTGCATTGAAACTCTATTTTAATACATGTTGCAGGTTGATTATTGAAGTATGGATGATTCATGAAACAAGTTTAGGGTGGACTAGATACACACCTAGATTAATCTATCATTTCATTTGTTATGTTATGTTATGAAACAAAGTTGTTATTTCCTTTTGAATTATGTATGACATTTAGTTTTGAAATGAAATTTGAATTTAAATTAATTATTGTCACATAGTGTTATGACGTTTTGAGCAATCTACACACTTCGTCTCATCCCGATATTTCCGCCATCGGTTGGGGTGTGACATATGTGATGCTGAAATCCCAAAAAGATTTCAGACTCCGAACATGAAGCTTTACGACGGAACCACGGATCCTGAAGTGCATATTGCCCAATATAGGGAAAGGACGGAGATCAACCCTATCCCTCCGGATCTCAAGGAAGCCTGCCTGTGCAAGGGTTTCGGTTCTACTCTGACAGGATCAGCCTTAAAATGGCTGTTAAATGTTCCTCCGCATTCGATTACATCATTTGCCCACTTAGTGAATTTATTTAATAGTCAATTTTCTTGCAGTCGGAGTTTTGAAAAACTAACCAGTGATCTTTACAGGATAACTCAGGGACCTCAGGAATCCTTGAGGGATTATGTGAACAAATTCAGTCGAGAATCCTTGGACATCCCACATCTTGATGTTGCAACAGTTGTGCAAGCTTTTAAGATGGGGTTGCAAAAGGATTCTCAGTTTTATCAGGATCTTGTAATGAATCCCTGCAGGAATCTCGACGAGGCTCGTAATAGGGCTCTAAGATATATTCGATTAGAGGATGACAAGAAAATGCAAGAAAGGATGAATGCATCCTCAACATACGAATCAACTATCAGGAAGTCAGAATCCTCGTACAAACCCTACCGCTCCAAGCCATATGGCAGAAATGATAACAAGAGAGTGAATGCTGTTGAAGACGAGGATCCCGAAGAATATCCTGAATTATCCGAATATTGTTTTTCTTTTAATATACCTGAACTAATGTATGCTATGCAGGGTCTGGGAGATAAAGCCAGGTGGCCTCGGAAGAATCAACAAAAAGCTGATTGGAAGGATAAATCCAAATGGTGTGCCTTCCATGAGGATTTCGGACATGTTACGGAGGATTGCATTGCCTTGAGGAAGGAAATAAGCTATCTTCTGAGCAAGGGATATCTGAAAGATCTCTTGGGAAGAAAGAAGAATAAAGGGCAGGATACTGAGAAGGATCCTGAACGAGCAGCTTCACCTCCCGCGGATGCCAAGATAATCAACTTTATTTCGGGAGGATCAGACATTTGTGGGACTTCGTATTCGGCGGCGAAGAGACATGCAAAGAAAGCTAAGGCTGAGAGGGGAGACAAACCTGTCAGGATGACTACCCTCACAACTGACAAAATGATTACGTTTGACGCTGATGATAGGGATACTGTCCAGGATCCTCACCATGATGCTCTGGTAATAACGTTATATGTGGCTAACCATTTTGTACGCAGGATACTGGTTGATAATGGCAGTTCCGTCAACATAATCCAACTGGAGACTCTGAAGAGAATGAATGTGTCTCCAATGGATATCACTTCGAAGTCTACTGTGCTCGTTGGTTTCAGCGGAGAAGCTAGGAACACAGTGGGAGAAATAAAGCTGCATGTATATGTTGAAGGAGTCAACAAGATACAACGTTTCTGTGTGATGGATTCTCTATCCTGCTATAACATCATCCTAGGAAGACCATGGATTCACGATATGAAGGCCGTACCATCAACATATCACCAATGCATCAAGAACCCTACCCCTTGGGGAGTTGTCAAGATCGACAGTGATCAGCAAGAGGCAAAAGAATGTTACTCATCCTCAATGAAATCCTCAACTAAACCAAGTGCAGCATAACAATTAAAGATGCGGGCCCAGGATATCGTGGAGAATCCGGAGCAGGATGTGAAGAAAGTTATCCTGGATCAGGATAACCCTGCTATCTCGGTGCTCGTAGGGACCAATATCCCTCAGGATATTGAAGAGCAATTAACTAACTTTCTGAAATGCAGGATGTCAACATTCGCATGGAAGCATGAGGATATGACAGGTATATCCAAAGACATTATCACTCACAAGCTTGGAATTGACAGGTCATACAAGCCTGTACAACAAAAGAGAAGGAAATTCGCCCCTGAACGGAATGCAATTATCCAAGAGGAAGTTGAAATATTATTGAAGTCCAGGATGATTAGGGAAGTCAAATGCCCTAGATGGCTAGCAAATGTGGTAGTGGTTCAAAAGAAGAATGGGAAGTGGAGAGTCTGTGTAGACTACACAGACCTGAACAAAGCTTGTCCAAAAGACCCCTTCCCTCTGCCTCATATAGACTCGATGGTGGATGCCACTGCCGGTCATGAAATGTTGACCTTCATGGATGCATCCTCAGGATTCCAGCAGATTCAAATGGAACCTTCAGACCAGGAAGATACTGCTTTCATGACACCGATAGGTATTTACTGTTATACTGCTATGCCTTTTGGTTTAAAAAATGCAGGTGCAACGTACCAGAGGTTGGTGAACATGATGTTTAAAGACAAACTGGGGGACACCATGGAGGTGTACATTGATGATATGGTGGTCAAATCCAAGAAAGCTGAGGATCATCTCCGGGATATTAAAGGAGCATTCGATATCCTGGACCAGTATAATATGAAACTAAACCCTACTAAATGCCATTTCGGAGTGGGGGCAGGAAAGTTTCTTGGATATATGGTGACAAAAAGGGGGATAGAAGCAAGCCCAGAGCAAATCAAAGCTATCATGGATATAAAGTCACCCTCAAATATGAAGGATGTTCAACGGTTAACAGGACGAGTGGCAGCCTTGAATAGCTTTATTTCAAGATCCTCGGAAAAGTGTAAAGAATTCTATGATATCCTGAAAAAGAATAAAAAATTTGAATGGGGTGAGAAGCATGAAGCAGCCCTGCAGGATTTGAAGCAGTATCTCTCAACCGCGCCTCTATTGATGAAGCCTGAGGATGGTGAACCATTATCCCTGTATCTTGCAGTATCAGGGAATGCAGTAAGTGCAGTACTCATAAAGGACCACGAAGGTCAGCAGTATCCTGTTTATTATGTTAGCAAAAGTTTGTTAAATGCTGAAACTAGATATTCTTGTTTTGGTCAAAAATCACACAAGGATAATGTAACCAAACTTTATGTAAACGGGGTATGATGCTTGGTTAGCTATGAAAGTAAAGGATCACTTCCGTGATAAAGATACAAAGACACAGTGATTTATACGAGGAAAAAGCCCTTGATCAATGTATGATCTCCGGCATAAAAAACCTCGGGTGATGGCAACTACCGATCACCAACTTCAATATAATAAAAATGTAGTTACAACTTCGGATGATAATGAGCTGAGTACAAGGATCACTGAGTGTCTAAGTGTTGAGAGTTGTGTCGTATGTTGTGTGTGTTCTTCCGAATGAGGAAGATGGGTATTTATACATGTGTAGGTAACTTATTTTAGGTAGATAGACCACTAATCAGCTCATTACCCCTTTAGAAATAAAGATAATCTAGCCTAAATTGCTGCCCTAAGATCAAGCCATGTTTCCATATCCGTCACAACGTTCATCTTCAATTCAGCTCTTGCCATATTTGTAAAAGCGCGTCCCTGGATCATGATATGTAGGGCATATCCTGCTAGATATTCCTGCAAAATAATATTGTAGTAATCGAAAATGACCGTTAGTACTAGGATCACCTCAACGTCCCGTGATCCTGATCCTGAGGTCCGGCTGAGGATCACTGCCTGCCAAAGAAATAAGGATCACTGGTTAGGATCACGTATAAGGATCATTCATAGTAAAAATCCAGCCCTAACAATTGCCCCCAAAATATAAGGAGTTAATTGTAAATAGATGAGTTATATTTTGTTTTGAGCTTATCTCTAACGGACGATTCCGGTTTACTAGCCGTTGTACATGGACTAGCCGTTAGGATATTTACGTCACTGATGTGACAATCCCTGCGGATCATCATTATAAATAGGAGATAGGGTTAGGATCATTTTGCATTTAAATTCGAAGTATCTTCCTTTATAATCGTCACCGAAGACTCTTGATCAGGTATCATCCTCCTCTTTCTCTTCTTTGCTCTGTTCTTTCGTGCTTTTACTCTGTTTTCATCTCGAATATGCTTCTTCGGAATTCACCGCACAAAGGCTCTAAGAAGGATAGTCCCTTGAAAAGCCAGGGGATTATCAAGGATTCTCTCGTGGAGAGATGCTGCTTTACTGATATCCACATAGACAAGATTCGCCATTGTTTCCCAGCGAATGTTGTTTTCAAACCCTTTGATCCTACTGCTTTGAGCGATCTTGTCTCAGATGTCTGGGTGGCTTTTCCTGCTACTCCCTTCCTCATCGGGTATTCATATCCTTTTCCGATGTTCACCCAATCTTTCTTTTCTCTTACCGGCATCTCATATATCCAAGCTATGCCGATGATCTGGAGGGTTCTATATACCTTCGAGAGGATCATCGAGCAAGAAGGGATTGATTTGGGGATGTCAGAGTTAGCTGAACTTTATGATCTCACCACCTTTGGTTCTCACCGGTACTTGTTGAAACGGAAAGCTGGGGAGGATCATCCAATTTTCAAAGTGACCAAGAATGATGCCAACTGGAAACGTCGGTTTTTCTTTGTTAAGAGGGATTCCATCCCGGATGGGAAGGATCTGCCCGAGGAATGGGTCACTCATGGTAGGGTAGAGGATCCTTGAAGGATCACTATCAGTCCTGTCTCGTATGATGAGGATCACTGATATCTTTTCTTTTTTGTCTTTTTATGCAGCTATCTCCGTTGCTCATTTAGACTTGACCCCTGCTGCCAAAGAGAGAGTGTTAGCTTTCAAGAAGCTTGATCCTGAAGTTCGAAGTTTCCAGGTTATTATCCAAGATTCTCAAGAGATATCCTCTGCATCTGCCACAATGTCAAGTAAGTATCCTCATAGAAAATAAGTTTTATGTGAAAGTATTTAATTTAACAAGGGAACTTATCTTGTTTTTGAATGGTGTAGGTGCCGGAAAGTCTGCCAGGTCTGTTAAATCTGCCTCCATGTTTGGGATAAGTGACCTTGCCAATGTCACGTCTTCTAAGAAGAAGAAGGCTCCTGCTGCCAGCCCTTCAGTCTCAGCTCCTAAAGCGTCCATTCGGGGTAAGGGAAAAAAGAGGAAGGCTTCAGATGACCTTCAAGGATTTCCTCTTCTCCGTCAGCAATTCCTTGACTATTTTGATGAGGTTAGGATCACTGCCCCTGTTAATTGTCTTCGACAAGTCCGAGGATCACATGTGTCTGATGTTGCTTTCCTGTTGTCTTCTTTAGAAATTCTCCGAAATGGAGACTTACGTCAATCAGGTTGAGGATCAGGATCGTCAAATTGCTGACCTTCAACAGACGTGTGGGCTGAAGGATCTTAAGATTGCCGATCTTGAGAAGGAGATCCGGGCAGTCAAAGATGAGGCTGTTAAAGCGTTGATCAAGTTTGATTATGAGAAGCATGACATTACCCATGACGCTAAGGTCTCTGCTGCGGTAACCATGTACAAGATACAACTGCAGATGGCTACGGAGGCTCAGGATCCTTCCTTTGACAGGAGCACATGGGATGTTGAAGGTTGGAAGGCAAGGCTAGCAGAATTGGAAGATGACGATGATGCTGAGGACATCCCAATGCTGGAGGGAGGTGATGCTGGCAAGGATCAAGGTGAAGATGCTGGTGGAGATGGAGCAGCAGAGAAGTAAGCTGCATGATTGGGCGATGATGGATATTGTTGACTAGGCCGGAGCCCAATTTTTTAGGTTTTTGGTAGTAGTTTGTGGTTGATGGTTTGTAATTTCTGGACAATAGTTTTTTAGGGTTAAGGATCCTGGATCCTTTGAACAATAGGTAGGATTACACATGGTGGAGGGATCCTCTGTTTGGGGGATGAAGCCGTTGTGATCCTGCCGCCTTCTAATTTCCCTGCAATACTTTTGAACCTATTATCATGGACACCCTTTACCTACCCCAGCGGACGGGCCACGTATTGCTGGTAGAAGCTTTGGGTAGGTAATTTTGACAACTTTTTTGAAAGGGTTAATGATCCTTTGGTTTAATAATATAACTTCAATCTTTCTGGCTTATCTTGTGTTGTTATCCTTTTTGATTTTCAATTGTTCTGACACATGTTTGTTTGAAAAGTTTGAGCAAATTATGTTTAAGAAATTTAGGATATGATCCTGGATCAAATATCCTATAATCGAAAGTTTCCAAGATAGTTTATTTTAAGGATCATAGGTTCAGTTGTCAAGGTCTAAAGGTTATTCAAATGAATAATGAAATTAAAAGTAGTTAAGGATCATACCTGAGGATCCAAGTTAGGATCCTAACCTTTAATCGAAATTACCATAGGTAAAACTTTAATGGATAATAAGGATTAAGGATCCTTAATCGTTTAACTTCGAAAACCTGAAAAAATGGAATATAACTTGGGACTAAGCCAATATAAAAGATAAGTTAGTAACTGGGGACAAGCCCAAAGGATAACTGATGATGATCCCGGAGGATCACTGGGGACAAGCCCAAAGGATAACTGGGGACAAGCCCAAAGGATAACTGGGGACAAGCCCAAAGGATCGTATGTAAACTGGAGTATGGCCCTTTCTGGCAACTATCCAAACTTAGTGACATGAAAATGTCAAAACCTTAGCTAACGTGAAAACGTTAGAAACCTTAGGAACGGATGTATGGTGCGTCCACCATTATACGTAGGATCCCAAGTATAGCCAGTACGATGAGGTCGCCAGCCCCGAAAATGGGTACTGATCCCAAAGACATGAACTATATCAGGATCATCGTGCGCTGCTGGCGGAAACTGGGGATAATCCCAAGGATAACTGGGGTTGGACCCGAGGATCTGTGATGCTTTTGAAGATCTTTGATGATATGCTGGAGATACCTGAACTATCATAACTCAAATGGTTTGTGAGTAGAGGATGAAGGATACATGATCCTTATCCTTAGGCAAAAGGTAAGAAAATGCAATAGTTTTAGGATAAGCATATTACCTGAGTAAGGATCAACGATATCTCCAGGATCCTTCAAGGATATTTCAATGTAAGGATCACATGCAGGAAGGATCATGTTCACATGAAATATTTCTTTAAGTGAACAGCATTCCAGGCTCTTGGTAACAAGTTTCCTTCCATGGTTAGCAACCTGTATGCCCCCTTTCCTGCTTCAGCTTCAATCAAGTAGGGACCTTCCCATTTTGGTGCTAGCTTCCCGTCAGCAGGATTGATGGTGTTTTGAAATGCTTTTCTCAACACCATATCTCCGACTTGGAACTTCCTTATCCTGACATTCTTGTTGTAGGCACCAGCCATCCTTTGTTGGTAGCTTGCCATTCTTATCCTAGCTAGATCCCTGTTTTCCTCAATAGTATCCAAATCCTGAGCTAGGATTGTAGCGTTTTCTTCAGGATCACGAGCACTTGTTCTAGCGGTTGGGATCACCATCTCTGTTGGGATCACTGCTTCTGCCCCAAATACTAAAGAGAAAGGTGTTTGGCCAGTGGCATTCTTGGGAGTTGTCCTATCAGCCCATAGCACATAAGGTAACTCCTCTGCCCATTTTCCTTTCTTGGATCCTAGCTTCTTCTTCAGATTGTTGATGATGATCTTGTTGGATGATTCTGCTTGACCATTGGCTTGTGGATGAACTGGTGTTGATGTTATCATCTTGATTCCCCAACTGTCACAAAAGTTAGTGGTTCTCCTTCCAATGAATTGAGAACCATTATCACATATAATTTCAGAGGGGATGCCATGATTAATGCAAGGATGAGTTTTTCGAGGTGTGAGTACCTGGATTCGGCATCAAGTAGACTTTTACTTACATAGTAGATAGGATATTGTGTACCTTCGTGATCCTTAACAAGGACAGCACTTACAGCGGTTGAGGATACCGCCAGATATAAGGATAACACATCTCCTTTTTCCGGTTTTGCTAATGCTGGTGCTGAGGACATATACTCTTTTAGGGCTTGTAAAGCATTTTCATGCTTCTCAGTCCATTCGAACTTCTTATTCTTCCTTAGGATATCGTAGAATTCTTTGCACTTTTCTGAAGATTTCGATATGAACCTGTTCAAAGCTGCTATCCTGCCTGTTAGTCTTTGAACATCCTTGGCATTGGCAGGAGACTTGATATTTATTAATGCTTTGATTTGTTCCGGGCTTGCTTCAATGCCCCTCTGGGTTACCATGTATCCTAAGAACTTTCCTGCCTTAACACCAAAATGGCATTTTGAAGGATTAAGTTTCATGTTGTAACTATCAAGGATATCGAATGCTTCTTCCAAGTCCCTTAGGTGATCCTCAGCTTTCTTTGACTTGACCACCATATCATCTATGTACACCTCCATAGTTTTTCCAATTTGATCTTTGAACATCATATTTACCAGCCTTTGATATGTTGCCCCTGCATTTCTTAGTCCAAAAGGCATGGCAATATAACAATATAAACCGGTTGGGGTCATAAAAGCTGTATCCTCTTGGTCAGATGGTTCCATCTGGATTTGTTGGAATCCAGATGATGCATCCATAAAAGTTAACAGTTCATGCCCCGCTGTTGCATCCACCATGGAGTCAATGTGGGGTAATGGGAAAGGATCCTTGGGACATGCCTTATTCAAATCGGTGAAATCGACACATACCCTCCACTTTCCGTTTTTCTTTTGGACAACAACCACATTGGCTAACCATTTAGGATACTTTACCTCTCTGATCATACCTGCTCGAAGTAGTCTCTCTACTTCTTCTTGGATAATGGCATTCCTTTCTGGTGCAAACTTCCTCCTTTTTTGATGGATTGGCTTGATAGACCTGTCAATGCCAAGTTTGTGAGTAATAATATCCTTAGATATACCTGTCATATCTTCATGTTTCCAAGCAAAGGTAGATTTTCTTCTTTTGAGGAAGGATATCATGTCTTCTTTCATCTTGCCAAGGATCCCTGATCCGATATAGATTTTTGATTCAGGATCACCAGGGTCCAAGAGGATTTCATCTACATCTTGTTCCCTTGCCTCCAAGACGTTCCTCGGAGGATACTGTAATTGCTATTGCTCCCTTGGCTTCGAGGTTGGCTTCATGGATGAGGTATAGCAATCCTTAGCTTCCTGCTGGTCACTGTCGATCTTGATTATCCCCCATGGGCTAGGGAGCTTCACACATTGATGGTAGGTAGATGGAACTGCTTTCATGTCATGTATCCAAGGCCTGCCAAGGATAACGTTGCAACAAGATAAACAGTCAATAACACAAAATTTTTGGTAATTATGTAATCCTTCCACGTAGATTGGGAGTTTGATGTCCCCCAGAGTTTTCTTCGTTTCTCCACTGAATCCTACAAGCACGGAGGATCTTGGTGTGATGTCTGATTCTGGGATTCCCATCTTCTTCAAGACATCAAGCTGGATTATGTTCACTGAGCTCCCTCCATCGATAAGGATCCTGCGGACAAAATGGTTAGAGATAAAGAGAGTGATAACTAAACTATCATGATGAGGATCCTGGATGTTGATGCGATCATCCTCATCAAATGTTATCATCTTTCCTTCTGAGACGCTTGAGGTTCTAATAGGCCTTTCTCCATTATCCATTTTTGATTCTTTTGCATGTCTTTTGGCCGCTGAGAAGGATGTTCCACAAATGTCTGATCCTCCGGATATGAAGTTAATCACTTGTGCATTTGCCGGAGGTGCTGGAGCCTTTTCAGGGATCCTTTCAGGATCCTGGGTCCTTTGCTTTTTTCTTCCCAACAATTCCTTTAGATGCCCCTTGCTTAGCAGGTATCCAATTTCTTTTCTTAAGGCTATGCAATCTTCAGTCAGATGGCCGAAATCCTCATGGTATGCACACCATTTGGACTTGTCTTTAGTCCCGGATGGTTTATCATTCTTCCTGGGCCACCTAGCCTTTTCACCTAGATTCTGCATTGCAAGGATTAGTTCATGATTATCAACGGAAAAACAATATTCTGAGATTGGAGGATATTCTTCATCATCCTCCTCTTGGTCGACAGCATGCACATTCTTGTTCTCGTTTCTATGGTAGGATTTGAACTTGTTGCTTTTGAAGGAGGATCCTTGCTTATCTTGTTTTGAGGATCCTTCTTGTCTCTCCTGGATCCTCTTGTCATCCTCTAGCCGGATAAACCTGAGTGCTCGAGTTCTTACTTCATCTAAATTCCTGCAAGGTGTCATAACAAGATCATCATAGAATAATGAATCCTTAAGAAGTCCCATTTTGAAGGCTTCAACAGCCGTAGCCATATCCAAGTTGGGAATATCCAAGGATTCTTTACTAAATTTAGTTATATAATCCCTTAATGATTCGTTATTATTTTGAGTTATCCTGTACAAATCACTAGTTAATTTTTCAAATTTTCTACTACAAGAGAATTGGTTATTGAATAAATTAACTAAATTAGCAAATGAAGTAATAGAGTAAGGGGGAAGACTTAGCAGCCATTTAAGGGCTGATCCAGTAAGAGTAGATCCAAATCCTTTGCATAGGCATGCTTCCTTCAATTTTTCTGGGATAGGATTGATCTCCATCCTTTCCCTGTATTGTGCTATATGTTCCTCTGGATCCGTTGTGCCGTCATACAACTTCATGGTAGGGATATGGAACCTTTTGGGTACCTCTGCATCACAGATTGGTGGTGCAAAGCGAGATACCTTGTGGCTCCCATCTGCAATCTCTGGGATAGGCTTGACTACCCCTGGAACACTTGAGATCATGTCCTTTAGTTTCTGTAGTTCCCTGGCCATAACATGATTGGTACCTGTATCCTGCATGAATCCATGGTTAGTGGTAGGATAATTATTTAAAGTGTTACCTCCCATTGGGTTCAAGTTAGGGAATCCGTATTGCTGGGATTCTGGAATAACGGAGGGACCAGTGGAAGCAATGGTCTGCATTGGAATGAAGTCCCCTTGATGGACATCTAGATTCCCTGCTTGCAAACTTTTTAGGGATCCTGGCATCTGTAAGGATCCTGGTATCTGGGATGATCCTGGAACGAAGGAGGATCCTTGATCCTGGGATGATCTTGGAACAAAGGAGGATCCTTGGCCCTGGAACGATCCTGGAATAAAGTAGGATCCTTGAAACTGCTGTGCCCCCGGATAGGCTCCCGGATTCATGAAGGATCCCATATACTGAGGATAGGATCCTGCTGGCTGAAAATACGAGCCCGATGTCTGAGTCATTGCTGCTGACTTGAGATGTAATCCTCTCGTCTCCCCTGTGATCTGTACGTCTGGGATCCCTGATGGCTGAGAGGTGACCATTGGAGTCTCAAAACTCAAGGATTTTGGCATCAGTGGGGAATGATCCTCTGCCGCTTTCTTTTGTCTTTTGAGATCTCCAATCTCCCTGAGGATCCTGTCATTAGTTTCATCCTGCCGCTGCATACGATCCTTCATCTGCAAAATTAAAGCAAACACATCACTAGTACTGGGAATAGAAGAATTCATAGCAGAAGAAGATGGAGGTTTAGAGAAAGAAGGGGTTGGTCTCTTCTCAGCATTTCTCTGGGATCCTGCCGGTGGAGGAGGTAGAGTGGTTTGTGCTGAGGTGACTGCAGACATCGCCGTGGAAGTGTTCTTCAATGATGAAGCCATGTAACTCTTTGAAATGATTTTGAACAAAGGATTTTCTTTATGAATGAAGCACCAATTGCCCCACGGTGGGCGCCAAACTGTTTTGGTCAAAAATCACACAAGGATAATGTAACCAAACTTTATGTAAACGGGGTATGATGCTTGGTTAGCTATGAAAGTAAAGGATCACTTCCGTGATAAAGATACAAAGACACAGTGATTTATACGAGGAAAAAGCCCTTGATCAATGTATGATCTCCGGCATAAAAAACCTCGGGTGATGGCAACTACCGATCACCAACTTCAATATAATAAAAATGTAGTTACAACTTCGGATGATAATGAGCTGAGTACAAGGATCACTGAGTGTCTAAGTGTTGAGAGTTGTGTCGTATGTTGTGTGTGTTCTTCCGAATGAGGAAGATGGGTATTTATACATGTGTAGGTAACTTATTTTAGGTAGATAGACCACTAATCAGCTCATTACCCCTTTAGAAATAAAGATAATCTAGCCTAAATTGCTGCCCTAAGATCAAGCCATGTTTCCATATCCGTCACAACGTTCATCTTCAATTCAGCTCTTGCCATATTTGTAAAAGCGCGTCCCTGGATCATGATATGTAGGGCATATCCTGCTAGATATTCCTGCAAAATAATATTGTAGTAATCGAAAATGACCGTTAGTACTAGGATCACCTCAACGTCCCGTGATCCTGATCCTGAGGTCCGGCTGAGGATCACTGCCTGCCAAAGAAATAAGGATCACTGGTTAGGATCACGTATAAGGATCATTCATAGTAAAAATCCAGCCCTAACAATTCTCACCTAGAAAAGCTAATATTGGCTCTAGTAATGGCATCAACGAAGCTTAGACATTATTTTGAAACACATAGGATTCATGTTAAAACTAATTATCCTGTTAAGAATGTGCTTAGGAAACCGGAGATGTCGGGTAGAATGGCTAAGTGGTCGGTAAAATTAAGTGCCTATGATTTAATATATGAACCTAGAAATGCAATAAAGTCTCAGGCTCTAGCGGACTTTGTGGCTGATTTCAGTAGTGATATTCAAAATGAAGTAGACCTAGAAGTGCAACAACTAGGAGAAAACTTAGAATCCTGGACATTATATACTGATGGTGCATCTAATGTAAGGGGTGTAGGTTTAGGTATACTACTAAAATCGCCACAGGGGGACATAATACCCCAGGCTGTTAGATGTGAATTCCCTGCTACAAACAATGAGGCAGAATATGAAGCTTTAATTGCAAGACTAGAATTGGCTAAGAATATGAATATCAAGAATTTGCAAGTATATGTTGATTCCTTGTTAATTATTAATCATTTTAATGGATCCTATGCAGTCAAGGGTGAGAAACTAATTGAATACCTCGGTATTCTTAAAAAATTAGCAGGATATTTCGATATTTTTACACTTGAACAGGTACCAAGAGAGGATAACGCCGAAGCAGACGCATTGGCAAACTTGGGATCATCAATCAGGATACCAGAAGGAACCCCAATACCGATATTACATATCCTGTATCCTGCAACGAATCCTCAGGATAAAGAAGTAGCAGGTATTTAGGATCCTGGAGCGGTATATCCTGAGGAGGATCCTAAATCCTGGACGGCCCCAATCATGAGATATCTCAAGGAAGGACATATCCCCGGAGATGAAAATCCTAAGGCATTTAGGATGAAGGTATCACGATTCACTACTATAAACAATGTTTTGTACAAGAAATCTCTTGCAGGACCGTATTTGAGGTGCTTGGAGGGCCCTGAAGCCAAAGAAGTACTTCAGGATATACATGAAGGAGATTGTGGTAACCATACTGGGGGCAGATCGTTATTCTCAAAAGCATTAAGGACAGGATATTATTGGCCAACAATGAGGAAAGATGCCGCAGAATATGCTCGAAGATGTGACGCATGTCAGAGACACAGTAACATATTGCATCAGCCCGCTGAACCGTTATATCCTATTGTTTCCCCTTGGCCATTTATGAAGTGGGGCGTGGATATAGTAGGAAAGTTACCAAAAGCCCCGGGAGGAAAAGTTTTTATGCTAGCAATGACGGACTATTTCTCTAAGTGGGTCGAAGCGGAAGCATTTGTTCAAGTTAGAGACCAAGAAGTAGTATCCTTCATAAAGAGAAATATCCTGACCAGATTTGGAGTACCAGCCGAAATAATCTGTGACAATGGTTCTCAGTTTATAAGCAAGAGAACTACTGACTTTTGCAAGAGTTGGGGAATCAAAATGGTAACATCTACTCCAGTACATCCTCAAGCGAATGGACAAGCAGAATCCTCAAACAAGATAATTGTCAATAACTTAAAGAAAAGGCTTGGAGCCAAAAAAGGGAGATGGGCAGATGAATTACCCTTTGTTTTATGGGCTGATAGGACACAGGCCAAACCCCATTTTCCTTGGTATTTGGAGCAGAAGCAATGATTCCGACGGAAATGACAATACCCACTGCAAGATCTACCCTAAGTGATCCTGAGCAGAATCCTGAAGCCTTGAGTCAGGATTTAGACACTATAGATGAGAAGAGAGATGCGGCAAGGCTAAGGATGGCAGCATATCAACAGAGAATATCCAGGGCATATAACAAGAACATTAGGACCAGAAGATTTAAGGTTGGAGATTGGGTGCTAAGAAAGGCTTTTCAGAATACTACTAATCCTGCCGATGGCAAGTTAGCTCCAAAATGGGAAGGACCATACGAAGTTGAATCAGAAGCAGGAAAAGGAGCATACAGACTCAAGAATATGGAGGGGGATATGCTACCGAGGTCTTGGAATGCTATACACCTTAAGCTCTATTTCAAGTGAGTTTAGAACTTAATTTCTAACTCAGGATGGTATGAATTCTACCTTTTTTAAATATGTTTGGTTTAATTTATTCTTTGTAACCCAATACTGACTTAAGCATCGGAGGGGTGTTAGCCAAGCTAACACCCACCTTAGTTTACAATTGTTTTGCAAGATATGTTTCAGGATGCAGCTCCAGGATATGTACTCAGGATAACCCGAAAGATTAGAGGATTGGCCCCCTCTCTCACGTTTAAGGGATACTGATCCCTTCACAGGTTTAAAGGTATTCACCTTTCTTCCGAATTGGGTTTAAACACCCCGCCTGGAGCGCAAGTTATTCAGGGATAGTTCAAGGTGGCGGGACCAGTCCATGTAAAAGTGGCTGACAATTTCGTTACTGTTGGCTATATCCTGAATCCTAAAGGTATATGAGGATTGATCACCCTCTCTCACGAAAGGGTATTTTCATACTCTCTAAGGTTTAAAGGTTTTCACCTTTCTAAGTCTTGGAGTTTATACACTCCCGCCTGTAGCGCATGAAAATTTGGGATTTTCCCCAGGATACAAGGGATTTATCTCCAATACATCCTTGGGTTTTGCCCTTGGGACGTAAAAAATTGCCTATACAATGGAAACTGACATTCAGAAGATTTCTAAAGTATTTGAAGGCATTGTACACAGGGGACATTCCCACCAAGGTGGTGGTGTAAAGCTAAAAGGATGGGACTTGGAACTAATGCACTAAGTACCTTGCACAGGGGACATCTTCATTGGAAGAATTGCAAAGGGATTGAAGTTTGGTAATAGGTTTATACCCTATTTCTGGTATGATCTTTCCTTTGTAAACATCGTCTAAGTTTTTAGTAACATTATGATAAGTATCCTGATATATTCTCAAAGTCCTTTTTAGAGTATTTGATTAGGGTGTTTGAAACTAGTGTTAGTTTGGAACTTTGGTCATTTAAATATTATCGAAAACTGGTTTTGGAAAAATAAATTGTTTATGAAAAACTTTCTACAAAGTTGAAGGGATGTTTGGAAGTTCTATCTAATAAAAAGTTTTTACAGTATATCGCTGAGCATACTGATCAGAATATTTTATAAGATAACAGTATGAAGTATTTTGCAAAGCTAAAATTTATACTTAGAAATATAAAAAGATGAAATTATTCTTGAAGCAATCATTACTGGTTGATAACCGAAGGTTTCATCCTGAAACCCAGGACCCATCCACCTTCGGCTATCAAATTGTTTAGATACAGAAATATAAATTGTTCATAAAAACATAAAATTGTTTGAATAATTCCAAGGAAATAAGCTCTAGGGGGTAGTGCCTTCTTGGTCCATAGTGGTTTCAGCAGCATCCGTCTTGGGATCCGCCTCAGTATCCTTCTCAGCAGCGGTTGCTTTTTCGGCTGCTTTGGAAGATTCGTCGACAGTTGATTTGGAAAAGGTGCCGCCAAGGTTCCTTAGCTTGGTCTCCCAAGCACCAACATCCCAAGAAGGGCAGTCGAAACCTAATGTCTTGGCTTCATGAGCCATCTTCAACCTGGCTTGGAGGAGAGAAATGATGACGGAACTTTTGAGGCTTTCCCGGTAGCTGACCATATCCCGCTCATACTGCACATGGGCGGCTTCCAGATCGGCCTGGGCTTGAAGAGTGGCTTGTTCGAGAGCAACTTGGTGTTCTTGGGTCATAGCTTTGTATTTCTCCTCGTAATGACGAGATTTGGCGGCTGCAATCATACCTTGGTCGGAGATTGTGACTTCTGCTTCCTTTAGTTTAGATTCGAGTGTCTTGTTGAGCTTGCAGGATTCTTGATATAAGTTAACCAAACGCTCAAGACCCTACAAAGGTAAGACGATAGGTATTAATATTGATAAATCTTTGATAGTAATGTAAATCACAGGATATGATATGAGAATACTGACCTGGTTAAGAAAAGAAGTCATAAACCCGCTAGCTTCAATGAACCCGTGCTTCTCGTAAGGAAATATGTCAGAAATGACAGGGGAATCAGGTTCTTTCCTTTTGCGGGAGCTTGAACTCCGGGGTTTGGTAGCCGGTGAAGGTTTAGGTATGACGATGGCTTTGGAGCTGCTGAGTTTGGATGTAGCTGTGGTCTTGAGGTTAGGTTCTTTCTTGACCTGGATCTGGTCAGAATAGCTGTCCAATTCGTCAAGATCAAAGACTTCAGGGATCTTAGCTGGTGCTGCATAAAGGGAAAAGTTTTACTCTTTATCTTATCATTATACTGTTGTGACTAGTTATTTTCAAAGAAATTCTTACCAGACATCTCGGATGATGAGTATTGGCTGGAACTCGGGACGTGTGTGGTGAAAGTCCTGTCTATTGCAGGTAACCTGTAAATAGTATTGATTTTCTCTTCTGAATCAGCGGTAGGGGGAGCAACTTCCTTAAAGTTCACTGCATAAAGATCAAAAAGAAGAGTATTAATAGAAGATAACAATTAAATGGTCTATGAGGATATTTATGATCCTACCGGTGGTTAACCACTCCACCGGAAGGCTGGCACCCTCGGCAATGGAATCTCGTTTGACAAAGAAAAATTTGCGTTGCCATCCGTCTTCGTTTTTGGTGGCTTTGAGAATCAAGGTTTGCTGGATGTCGAGAAGAGCAAGAATCGGCTAGAGCCGTGGGATCGGAGGCGATAAGCAATAGGCAAATCCTCGATGCGAAGGTCGGAAAAATGGAGATTTTTGATTTGGTTAAACAGTTGTATTCTTGTTTTTCAGAAGAGTTCGTATTGAACCAAGAATACTTCAAACATTCTAAACCCTACCTGGAAACAAACCAACAAAATCCTGATACTCTTCTAGCAGAACCCGACACGTCTTCTATGATGATTCGAAACATTCACGAACCACAATGGACTCAGACTCATACTACTCACCCTCCCCTAAGTAAAAAGTTTTCCCGACGACTCAAGACAAAGCAGTTGGTTTGTGTTCATATCAGCGTTGTTTATCACCCTGTGTAAGCATTAGAAGCCCAACCACTAGCAGAATCATTGCATTCCATCCCAGTTGAAAACAAGTGAATAAAACGTTTCTCCTTACAACTCTCATCAAATGCCTTACCCTTCCTTTTTATTACAGTCATACGACACGTTTTTTTGTTCTTCAATCTTTGTTACTTGTTAATGTTTTATTTTTTTCTACTTTTAGAAAGATTTGACCACATAACGACTGTAAAATGTCTCGTGTGATTGACACCTTAAATCCATTAAATACTTTGGGTAAAATCTAATTTTCTTTTCATACGGGCCGTATACAGTTATACGGCCCGTATACATCGTTCATATCCATTGTATACGACCAGGCAAATTCTTTACACATGGTGTATACGAGCCGTATACAGTTATACGGCCCGTATAGAATGAAATAACTGTATACGGCCCGTATACACCATGTGTAAATAAGTTTTTGCCATGTATTAATATTAGGACCCTTAGAAAATTGATTTATGATGGATATATAGGTAGTGTTTGGTATGCAGATGAGAAGCGAATGGAATGAATCTTTAAGAGGGAATGAGAAAAAGGTGTTTGGTTGATCAACAGAATGGAATCACCCATTACATAAGGCATTTCATTCCCTCAAAATCATTCCATCCGTTCCCCATGTTTTTTTTTTCATTACAACCCCTCTTGCACCTTTCATTAACAACACCACAACCCACTACCGTTGCCTCCACCCACCACCCTCCACCGACGCTCACCGCCGCCGCCACCCACTAGTCGCCGCCACCCGCCACCGCCTCCACCCCGACGGCCACCACTGCCGCCGCCATCCACCAGCCACCCTTGTCACCTCTGCCACCACCAAACACCACTCGTGGTCCACTGCCACCACCACGTCTCATCGTCGCCACCGCCACCACCCACCGCCGACGCCAACAGTCGTCGCTAACCACGAATCGCTGCCACCCGCAACTTGCCATCACCTCTGCCGCCACCATCCACCACCGCCATCGTCGTCCCCACCCACACGCCACTGTTGCCACCCATCACAGCCTCCGGCGCCACCAACCGCCACCGACGGTCGCCGCCACCCACCCATCACCGCCACGGTCGCCACCACCGTCGCCACCACCTATCACCACCCACATTCACCGCCACCGCCACCCACCGCCGCCACCACCTATCACCACCCACAATCACCGCCACCGACCACCACCCACCCACCACTACTACTCACCGCCAATTTTATTCTTTTTCGTTTCTTACCTACCAAAAAATACACGGTAATAATTCATTCCATTCCCGATAGTAATCAAACAAGACATGTAATGGTAATGACCCATTGCATTCTCTCGTCCATTCCTTTCCATCACCCATTCCACTACCCTGTACCAAACAAACCCATAGACTTTTAACTCAAACCCTCTTTATTTGGTAAGATATGAATTTGACGAGTTGAGCCAATCTATGAAAAAGTGATCCTATCATTGTAAATTTTTCTAGTACAATTGCATGTTTTAGTATGTCTAAATACAAGCGTGTTGGCTTTAATTTGCATCATCTTTGTTGGGTTTTGAAGGCTTTTAATCACACAAAACTCAAACTCACGTACAAAGATGTTTTTGCTGTTCAAGTAAAACCCTAATTTCATTGATGCTAAAACTTACATTATATAGAATAAAATAAATACCCACTAACTAATAATTAGGGCCGCTAACCCATTAATCCCACTAACTTAATCTTGCTAAACACTTCAACATAAAAAAACACATGACTAATTAAAAGTACTTGACCCATAAAAACATATTTCTATCGACCTGACTTGACCCGTCAAGATTAATCCAACAATCTTCATCGGTTAGCAATCAAGGATGATCAGTTATGATGAAGTCAAGAAACCCATGCAGTAGCGGCTACATATGTTGCCGCTAAAAACCCGCTTTCTCTCCGCTAAAAGGCATTAGCGGTGACATTTGGCCGCTGGTGAAGTCGTTGCTAATACTTGGTAGCTGATGCTCAATAACGTCACTAATGCCCTAATGTTGTTGCCGTTAATGCCTATGATGGAGAATTTGCCGCTGGAGACAGGCTTAAAACTAACAAAACACGATTTCTATGCCGGAGTGTTTGTTTGAGCTCTAAGATGAAACAAAACGCTTGAATTCTCATTAAAATTGTTACTACATGTTATTTCTACAAATAAACACTACATAATATCTACCTAAAATTACAAGAAATAGAAACTAGTGGCTGGAGCTTGATGGTGGCTTGGAGGTTGATGGTGGTGTATAATTGAAAAGAAGATTAGGAGGAGAATGAGAAGAAGAGGTTTGTTTGGTTTAGAAGGAGAAAAAGAGGAGGTGGAGATGTACACCCTTGGATCACCTTCTAATCAATAGTTAATAGGAGTGGCTTTTGCTGGCTCACACGGATTGGCAACATTAGCAGCGACGCTAATAACGATGACTGCAAGCATTAGCAGCGACCCATGGTGCTGTCGTCGCTATTGCTTGCAGTCGCTAATGCTGTGATTTCTTTTCTTGTAGTGGCATTACATAATTAGGTTTTGTGTTGTCATATCTAGCCCGTTTATAAAATAGGTTGTGCTTGGTGCACCTGTTTAACATGTTTATTTAAACGGTTTGTGTTGATTTTTTCATAAACTCGTTTAAGTAAACATGTTGACCCATTAATCTACTAATTAAACTAAATATGTCGACATGCCAACATATTTACGAGTCGTTTAACCCATTTATTACAACATGTCAACCCGTTTTATGACATTTTTAACAAGCTTACATCTTAATTACAATCTGTCTACAAATTTACAACCCGTCAATCCGTTTAATTGATCTAGATAAATGGAATAAATGAGTTGTGTTCGGGTTAAACAAATTTAAGCGTGTTCAAGTTATGTTTGATTTTTTGTCACGAATAAATATATGGGTTGTGTTAGATTCAAGCAACGGACCGGCTAAACCGACTTGATTGCCACCCAGTGGCAAACTGGCAATGGAGAACCATTACTAGTATATCAAGTGCTCAACAACACTAATATATGGTATGATAATGGAATTAAATCATTAATTAACCTCAAACTCTTATACATTGGTTATTATTTCGGGGAGGAAAAGGTGTTAGCTAAGGGAAACTTTTGCATCAAGCAAATTATGAGAAATAGATCTAAAACTAGCTAAAAACAACATACAGTGATCTGAAAACAGATACAACTGTCTACTATGCTTCAAGGCACAACCAAAGCCATCAATCTCATGCCTTGACTTCAATGGTGTGACTTGGTACATTTGATGGATCTTTAGGAATATCAGAGTGCATTAAGGTTTCCAGCTTCACAACATCAATGATCTTCTGGTCTTTGAATTCTGGGATCTTTTGCCCCATTTCACTGTTTTTAGCTTCAGAAGTAGTAATCTTTTCATCCGCAACCGGCTTCTTGTTCTTGTACATGTAGTATAGTATCATTTGAAGAACTCCAAAGATGAATCCAAGTACATTTGGAATCTGGAAAACAAGTTGTAACAAGATTCAATACAAAGGAAAAGTAGATACATTGAAAAAGTAACATTATGATTATACAAGAAAATCTAATCATAATTTTTTTACTATACCGCGATATTGAAGTCACCAAGGAGTAGACCATAAAAGAACCACATAACCGCACTGAGGGTGAGTGCCACAGATAGTAGAATTGGCATATACTCCACACTTTTTGTTTTGATCACTTGCCTCTGGAAGAAAACATAGAATGAATATTAACTTTAATGTTACACAATACATTAATATGCTACAAAAACACCAAATATTATTTTCTTATTTTTCAACATTAGTATATGTTGTATCCATGCACTTACCACCACACCCAAAGGTGCCACAAAAACACATAGTGAAAACACAAGACATATCCATCCAACAATCACTCCACGGGTAACTCCACTCGCAAGGAATTGAGTGAGGGCGACAATCAATCCAAACCCGATAACTATCAGTAATACGATCAGCTTCAAACTCTCCATCTACATAACCAAGTTTAATTTTAACTTATTAGTTTAATTCGACATTTTTAATGATAATTATGATGTCTTAACTTAATTGAAATAATTATGATTGCTACATACTCTTGCCTTCTTTGGTGCATAGAAGAGAAAGAAACATATGTACAAGGTCTCAATGAAGCAACCAACTGAGTTAATGGTAATGAGAAGCATGACATTGGTCTTTAGCAAAGCATAATATATCCAAAGCATGGCACTAAATAAGCCCACCACATAAGGTACAGACTGAAACCCTTCTGTTGATTTCTTTTTATAGACCTTGTAGAATGTCGGTCTGCGATATTTTATAATGTTTGATTCAGAATTTAGCTAAACTTGATAACCATGAAACCGAAAGATATAAAAGATTTGAATGAGGGGCTTACATTGGTGCAAGGAATACCATAAATGAAACCACATTGCCTACAAATGTAAAAAAAACGTTATCAACTTAACATGCATAACTTTTCATGTGCATGGAGAGAGAAAGAGAGAGAGAGAGAGAGTTATATACCAAGAAGACCAAATGCAAGAGTAAGGTGAGCCAAATTTCCAGTCATCTTCTTTGATTAGTAGTTAACGCAGACTATATGTATTTCCTCTTTTAATAACTAAGAGTTGGGTGCTTTTTGTTTTTTTTGGAGAAGGGACACTTCCTTAACTGTCTGTTGTTACTTCTTAATTAGTTGAGATGAAAATGGTTGAGGGCAATGAGTGTATATTTATAGTGAGAAAAAGTGCTTGAGAATGGTGGGTCCGACAATGAACATATCCACGTCTCCTTTTCATTTCCAATTTCTAGGAGAAATGATAACTTAAATCATTGGACACTAGTAATGTTTTAGGACTTCCCTTTATCGCTTCTCTCCTTTTTGTTCCTACATTATTTTAATAATAAGTTTCTTTGAAAAAAAAACCCCTTCTTTTAACTCATAGGCCTAACATCTTCTTAATAGACAAGTGTGTTATTCTAGATGATATTATACTCTAGTGGCATTTTAGGGGTGAGACAAGGCTTAGGGACCATTAGGTTTTGCGTTCGATTCCTACAACAGAGATTTTTCCCAGATTTATTGGATTTCCTCCTGAATTGGTGTATAAGAATTACTGCCTAGTGGAGATGGATATGATCAGGTGGTTCCGCTGGTAGCACGACGATACTTCAGTGACCCGTCAATGATCCAAATTTTCCGTTAAAAAAAGACAAATGTGTTATTTTCAAGGTGTATGAATAATGCTAATCTCCACTAAAAGTGTGTTATGCAAACGAGTTAGGAGGATTTTAGTACTTCTCTTTTAACAGGCATGCTTTAACTCATAAATAGCCGGAGTTTATTTAACGTGATTTATTTATATTATGCCACCACACTTTTATATACAATTTCGCAAATTAGCAAGAAGTTAGGATGCATATGTGGTGTACCCCGTTACGGAAGTGAAAAGGGTCATGAACATGTTAGCATTAGTTAGCAACCCAATTAAACTACTGGAAACTTTTCTAACTAACACGTGTCGCTAATCGACTGATCAAATGCAACATGATCTTGCTATCTTACATCACGGCTTACAACATATCATACAATCATGTATTTGTATATGAGCAAGCTGCCTGTAAAACAAACTTGGGAAACAACTTTTAACCATAACCCATAGACATGTCATTGTAACTAACCGTAAACAATATCAAGTTCTTATAAAATCTCTTTATAGTTCATTCGTAGATGTAACTCAATCACATTGAGGAATGAGGAGGTGAACAACGTTATATTCGCGTGTTCTTAATTGTATTTACATTTTATCATCATCAGCCTTGTTATCATTACCGTGGGTGTTTCTTGATCGAACTTTTTCAACAACCCACCGACCATATGAGAATAAGGCACGTATACATGCCAATTTTTTTTTTCCGAATGTTTGCACCTTTTTACTTTCTATCCTAGGAAAAAGTATTTCACCTATTCCGATGTATACTAATCCGGAATAATGTGCAGGACCACTGGCATATAGCCATCTGTCCATCTCTTCTCTAGTTATAGATTATTGGCTCTACCCTAACGTATGAGCCATCAATAAGAGGTGCCTTTAATCAAACATAAAAATCAAGATGTGCATAGTGCATGCTTTTGTAAGCTTATCCAACTTTGAGTCGTGTTATATGTGTATAATATATATCATATCATTGGTGTTACTTTTTGTTCAATCATTTCATTCTTTCCTGGGTATTCAACCTTTTCAATTAGAATATTATAAATAATAAATAATATCTTATCAGTACAATTTTTTTTCAACCTTTTAGTAAGTTATGATAATAAATTGGCAATACCATATGGACAGTGGGGGAGTTTGAACGAAACTCAGTGGAGGCCGGACTCTCAAAATCCAAATCAGTGGAGGTCGGACTCTTAAAAATCCGATATTACATACTACAATAAAAATTCGGTAAAATTAACACTACGAGCGAAAAATTGGTGTAGGCCGGGACACCCCCGGGCCTACATAAAGTTGTGCCCCTGCACATGGGGTACTATCGTAATACATGGGGGGGGGGGGTTGAATGTCCTTATTTTCGATACTCATGGGGTTATGTCACGCTTCAAGGATTACATAACGAAGGAGAACAAATGGTTCATAGGGTTAGAGACATGGAAGGGACAACCATTACCATATGAACGCATTGCTTGGTTAAAATCTATGGTGTGCCTTTGCACTTAATGGATAACGAAGTATTTAATTCTATTTGAAGATGTTTCGGCAAAGTCGTCCACCGGTAGCAACTAGTGGTGGAGGATAGTGATCTTAATTTCGATGTGGTCGGAGTTGTTGTTGGAGATGGCAAAAAGATTAGTGAAAACGCAACCCTAGAATGAGAGGGCAAGAAATTTAGGGTGTAGGTTTGGGAAGAAGGTAGAGATTGGATCCCAGATTGTGTAGATCATGTGGGTGAGGCATGGGAAAAACATGAGGAGCTAGGACATGATCAGAACAAAGTGTGTTCGCTAAAGAAGACGAAGGGGAACGAGGAAAGGCCAATCGACAATTCTAGGGAACTGTTGGAAAGTAGGGATGCAGAAACAGAAAATGAGGTAAGCATGGGGACGCATTAATGAAGGATGCGACTAATGGGATTCCTAGGAAGAATGTTCAGAAGCAGATTTCTTGGAAGGTGGGGAGATTCCGGCCCCACAAACACCAACATAAGTATTTGGTGGGGCCAATAGAGAAGATAACAATGAAGGTTATGCTAGGCCCAACACCAACAAAGCCCACAAACAAAAAAGGCCCAAAACATGTTTGTTAGCAATATTGGGCAACCTAACCCAAGAAAAACATTAATGGTGGACGACCCTTCTAACGTGGACGAACTTTTGGGCCTTAATGTTTTGGAGCCTATGCAAACAGATAAAGTTAGGCCCAATAGAAAAGATAACAATGGTTCTTTAGACCTAAACGTCAGCTGTGGTCAAGAATCGTCTATGGATAATGGAAGAAAGGAAGACAACAAATAGGCGAATAACCCAGACGAAAGGCCAGGGGAAGGGGATGTCATTGAGAATCAGTCGGTCATCGATGTGGAACTTGAAACTGAGCTTACGGTAGATTTGGGGGTGGCTGTTGGAGTAGAGGTGAGGGATCATTGAGATTTAGTCAAGGATACAATCGTGGATGAAAGGATTCAAAAAGTGAAACAATGAAATTTTATCCCAGTAAATAGTAAATATATGAGGGATTGGGGATGATACGAGGGTTAGGTGGGTGAGAAAAATAAAAAGAAGCCATGGGTTACCATTCATTGCTCGTCTAGAAACACAATTTAGAGATATATATCAAACTTTGATGTGTCCAAGTACATGGGATCCAAAAATTTCGAAATGGAATTTGTCGATGCCACGGGGAGGTAGGAGGTTGTTATGCATGCGGGGCCCATAGGTTATTCGGATCAGGAGGTGGTTAAGATTTGTAGGTTTCTTCTCATTCGGGGCATTCTGGTAAGGACAAACCAATATATAAACATCATGAATATGTATGCATCGCAACGGGTTCCGGAAATAAGAATTTTATGGAATAACATTTCTACGGTTATCAATGGGTGTTCGGGGCAGTGGATTTTATTGGGGGATTTCAATGCGGTTAGACGACTAGAAGAAAGAAGGAATTCCGCCTTTAGTAAAGCTAAAGCGAGGGATTTTAATCTATTCATCTCCGAGTTGGGTCTGGTTGAATATGAAATGAAGGGAAGGATTTTCACCTTTCTGGTGAAAAACTCAAACAAGCTCAGTAAAACCGATAGATTTCTGGTTTGCAAAGATTTTTTCAATGACTGGCAAGAAGCTTGCCTTAGGGTATTGCCAAGACTCCTTCAGATCGTTGTCCTTTACTCCTCCTTACAAATCATGCCAACTATGGGGCAAAAACATTTAGGTTTTTTAACTCATGGTTGAAAGGTGTTGATTTCGCAGAGGTGGTAGAAAAAGCGATGTTGCCTTTTAATGGTGGTGATGGGCACCGGATACGGTTCTCATGAAGAAGTTCAAACATCTCAGGGATTGTATTAGAAAGTGGTGTGATGAAGTGTTGAGTAATGAAGGAGAGGGGGAGACAAAACTAAAGGAAGAGTTGGAAAATTTTAGAGAAACTAGAAGAATCAAGAAGTTTATCGGAAGAAGAGAGGTGGATAAAAGAAGAATGCCGAAAAGGCATTGGGGGAGTTTGAACATTACAAAGCGTTGGATCTTAAACAGCGATTTAGGATCCGATGGGCTATGGAAGTGGTTGACAACTCAACTTTCTTTCACATATTTATTAACTGTAAGAAGGCTAGGAATGGGATTTTGGGGTAGATGATTGAAGAGAGATGGATTACTAAGCCAACGATTATAAAAAAGGAAGTGTTGGGGTTTTTGGAATACTTTTCTGGGAACAGGTAAGGTTCAGGCCAAAATTACTTTGCCCCAACGTAAAGACGCTGATAGATGTAGAAGCGAAGGGTTTACAGTTCTGTTCACGGAGGCAGAAACTAAGGAAGCGGTTTTTAAGTGTGATTCGGATTGAACCCCAGGCTCGGATGGGTTCAATTTCAAATTCATTAAACAATTTTGGAGGTTGTTTGAAAAGGACTTCCGTGACATTATGTCGTAATTCTATGATGATAGCATAGGTAACCGCAGTTGTGGCTCATCTTCCATTGCTTTAATTCCAAAGATTCAGAACCCGATTGGTTTGAAAGACTATCGCCCAATTAACCTTATCAGGTGATTAGCAAAGTCATTTCTAAGATTTTAGCTAATTGTTTGAAGAAGGTTATTGGTTCAGTAGTGTCAAAGACCCATATGACTTTTCTTAAAGATCGTTACATTTTTGATAGCCCGATGATGTTAAGTGAGCTTTTGTCTTGCCTTAAAAACTAAAAAGTATGGAAGGAAAGCTTATATCTTCAACATCCACTCATAATGTCAATTGGGGGTTTCTTATTGAAACGACAACCCAAATGGGATTTTCCCGCGATTTGGTGCAACCGGATAAAAAGCATTCTTATCACTGCTAGATCTCTGGCTCTAGTCAATGGAGTACTGACATTCGAATATCAGTGTCAAAAAGGTATTCGCCAAGGTGACCCGTTTTCTTCCTTTCTTTTCCTTATAGTTATGGAGTTTTTTTCTTGCATTGTTTCCAAAGCTTGTAGTATGGGGGTGTTGGAGGGATTCAGACTCCTAATGGGGGTCCGATATTGTCACACTTGTTGTATGCGGACAATGCTCTTATAATGGGTGATTGGTCGGGTGGTAAATTAAATGTGGTGGCGAGGTTACTTAGAATTTTCCATATATGCTTCGGGTTGAAAATCAATCTTCCAAAGTCAAACCTCTTTGGTATCGGGGTGGAGGTAGAGGTGTACAAAAAAACTGGTTTTAGAATCGAAACCGGAAAAAAAAACCGAAACTGGTTTTTTTTTTAACCGGTTTTTTTTATAACCGGTTTTTTTTTAACCGGTTTTTTTTAACCGCCGGTTTTTATACCGGTTACTATTCTTGATTTCAAAAACCGGTTATTAACCGAACCGGTTATTAAAAAACCGGTTAAAACCGGAAAAAAACCGGTTTTTTTGGGAAAAACCGGTTAAAAACCGGTCCCAACCGGTTATACCGGTTATTGTTTTGGACCTCAAAAACCGGTTATTAACCGAACCGGTTATTAAAAAAACCGGTTTTTATTTTGGGTGAAAAAAACCGGTTTTTTTTTAACCGGTTTTTTAAAAACCGATTAACCGATTTGTACACCTCTAGGTGGAGGGTAGAGAGGTGGATAAGATGGCCAAAGTGGTTGGATGTAGTAAAGGACTCTCCCTTTTACGTATTTGGGTGTCACTATAGGGGCTAATAAGAATCGAGTCAATAGTTGAGACCCTATTGTAGAGATCTGTGAAAATCGTCTCGCTTCGTGGAAGGCACATTCCCTTTCTATATGGGGTCGGGTTACCCTCATAAAAGCGGTTTTGGAGAGTCTACCCTTATACTTTTTTTCTTAATTTTCAAAGCTCTTATCAAGGTAGTAGATAAGTTGGAAGCTTTGATGAGGAATTTCCTTTGGTGTGGATCGAGTGAATGTAGGAAAATGCATTGGGTGGCATGGGAGAGGGTGGCGATTCCTAAGATCAAGGGGTTTGGGAATATGTAAGCTTAGAACAATTAATGATGCTCTTTTAGCCAAGTGGGTTTGGAGGTTTAGGGTGGAGGAAGTTAGCTTATGGACAAGGGTGGTGTTAGCTTGTCATGGTAAGAAAAGGAGTTGGTCAATGCTACCGTCAAATCTTTCGTTATCCGAGGTGTGGAATAATATCATTCGAATGGAGACGAAGTTAAATTTGAAAGGAAAGAAAATCCACGCTTACATTAAAGGGATCCTCAAGAATGGGCTAACGTTCGGTTTTGGGTCAACCATTGGTCCAAGAACTTTTCGCTTGAGGTCGATACGGTCTATATGCTCTGTGATCAGGTTAATCGAGATAATGAGGTGGAAAATTGTATTGGATATGTTCTAGAGCTCCCACTATATGTTGGAAGTTTGGTATGAATGGAAAGTCACAAGTGGTAAAACCACTTTGTTCCACATTGGAGTGGGAACAAAAGGGTAGGCAATTTATAAGGTGAAACCTTATCCAAGCCTTTGAAGTCTTATGACATGTACAAAGCAAGGTTGGTGATCAAAGGATATAAACAACGAGAAGGTTTAGATTACTTTGATACATATTCGCCAGTTACGCGAATAACATCCATCAAGTTGGTGCTTGCCATTGCTGCCATTAGAAATTTGGAAGTTCACCAAATGGATGTGAAAACAGCTTTTTTGAATGGAATTCTCAAGGAAGAAATCTACATGGAGCAACCCGAAGGCTTCACAGCCATTGGGCAAGAAAAGAAAGTGTGTAAACTTGTAAAATCCTTGTATGGATTAAAACAAGCTCCAAAACAATGGCACCAAAGGTTTGATCATGTCATGCTTAAGGCTGGGTTCAAAATCAATGAGTGTGACAAGTGTGTGTATGTGAAGGACACATCTGATGGATATATCATTTTGTGTCTATATGTAGATGATATGCTCATTGCTGGAAGTGATGACAAAATCATAAAATCAACAAAGAACATGCTACAAGCAAGATTTGACATGAGATACATGGGTCTTGCGGATGTGATTTTGGGGGTCAAAATCACGTGAACCCAAAGTGGACTTGTTTTAAGTCAATCCCACTATGTGGACAAAATTCTTGAGAAGTTCAATGCAAATGACTCTAATGAAGCTAGAACTCCACTTGACACAAGTCAACATCTAGCCAAGAATAGAGGTGAACCCGTAAACCAGTTGGAATACTCAAGAATTATTGGTAGCTTGATGTATCTTATGAGCTGTACTAGACCAGACATAGCATATGCTGTGAGCAAGCTAAGTAGATACACGAGCAACCCAAGTTCAATGCATTGGAACTGTATCACTCGGTTGCTTCGCTACTTATGATACACTCGGGAATACGTGTTGCATTATAACAGATATCCAACAGTTATAGAAGGACACTGCGATGCAAATTGGATATCTGACACGAATGATTCTAGAGCAACAAGTGGGTATGTATTCACACTTGGAGGTGCTGCTATATCGTGGAAATCGTCAAAACAAACGGTTATCGCTAGATCCACGATGGAATCAGAGTTTATCGCTTTAGATAAAGCAGGTGAAGAGGCAGAATGGCTACGTCAATTTGTTGAGGATATACCAAGATGGCCTATGCCGGCATCGGCCATTTGTATACATTGTGATAGCCAATCGGCACTTGGCAGAGCTCGTAGCACAATGTATAACGGTAGGAACAGACATATTAGACGTAGACATAATACGATACGACAACTAATCTCTACAGGAATTATCACTGTTGACTACGTGAGGTCAAAGGATAATATTGCGGATCCGCTAACAAAAGGCCTAAGTAGAGAGTTAGTACAGAAGTCGTCCATGGGAATGGGACTGAAGCCCTTGAAAATATAAGTTCATATGATGGAAACCTAACTTAGTAGACTGGAGATCCCAAGAGCTGAGTTCAATAGGAAAACCTAATTGTATGAATTAGTAAGGTCACTGTGGGGGATAACCCTACGTATATATATAAGGGAGTTTATTGAAAAGCATAGTAAACTTCCTAGTCCATTCCTAAAAGTGACAAGTGTGAGGCTAAGCCTATGGCTTTTAATGATTCGACTAAGGTAACCATACATATTGAATCACCTATGTGAGAGAGAAGTGGGGTCGCCTCGAAGGGTATTGTTAGGGCACAATACCTAATGGCTCTCACAGGACCAGGCATCATGTTCATGACCATAACGAACATAACTATGAGGACTTGACTTTGTCAGGGAGAGTCTTGTGTGAAGTGCATTGTCGTCTACACAAACGGTAGACGAGTTCAAAGACATCGAGTTCTACTCAAAGCTGGTGGGCTAAGTGCATTTAATGAGCGAAGGTTCAAAGGGTAACACCTACCTATCGTATGCAAAACTCAACTGCTGAAATCTAATTGGAATAATGTTGTTTCTGAGATCGACCTCTATTCATGTGGGGGATTGTTGGAAGTTTGGTATGAATGGAGAGTCACAAGTGGTAAAACCACTTTGTCCCACATTGAAGTGGGAACAAAAGGATAGGCAATTTATAAGGTGAAACCTTATCCAAGCCTTTGAAGTCTTATGGCATGTTTTACCACAAGTCCTACCCGCGCGCGCAGGGGGGTGCAAAAAATGGAACCGGAATTAGTTGGACTCGCGTGTGCCCGCACGTCCTGCGGACACGAATGCAGCTCCGAAAACCCGGGCCTGCGTGAGGCAGTTTTTTGCATTTAAGACTCATAACCGTTTTGTTTTTAATGAGTTTTAAAACTGAAACTGAAATGATTATTCAAGATTGATGGTCATTAAAAGGTTATTATTATCAGTTTCAAAACTGATGTAGTAATGACAATTATAATGACAATTATTCAGTTTTAATTCTCTGCAATGATGGCTAGAATTCGGTTATGCTTTTGTGACTATAAAACCAGACCAGTTTGATCAGTTTAGACACACCAACAAACAGAGAACTTCTTCTCTTCTTTTAATCTCTACAGCGACATTCTCCGGCTTCTTTTCAGGCAAGTGCTCAAGTCCGGCAGTGCGCTGTTGCTGCTTCGAACCGGCTTACCCTGGGAACAGACGGCGAATCTGTTTAAGGGAACTGTGTTAAACACAAGCCCGGTTCAATTTTCTCGTTTTACTGTTTCTTTATTTTCTGTTTCAGATTATTGTGCAACTTCTATCAGTACCAGTTTTGTAACACTATAGCCGCTGAAATCAAGGAGTGGGAAGTGCTGTGCAGCGCTGTCGGATGTTAGGATCACAAGCGAAAAGGATACATGGAAGTGGGATGTGGATGTTTCAAGTTCTTTTTCTACTGCTTCGGTTAAAAAAGATGATTGGAGACATGGATGGAAGACAGAACTACATTAATAAGAAGATGCAAATGAGTTCCAGCTAAGTGTATGATTTTTGTGTGGAGGGCGGAACTAGTTAGAATTCCTACAAGGCATGTTTTAACAAGGAGAAATATTGTTATTGATAATGATGGATGCGCTCTTTGCGGGGAGGTTCAGGAAACGGTGGACCACATCTTTATCTTTACTGGTTGTGTTGTTTCGCTTCGGGTTTTGCATAGGCTTTGTGTTTGGGCCAACTGGCCTCCTTTATATGCTTTCTTGTTCAGGGATTTGATGGAATTCTATAAGGTTTGTGGGCTGGGAAATAAAGAGATTGAGGTTATCCATAGGCTTATAATTATAGCTTGTTTGGAAGGTGAGAAACGCGAAGATCTTTGCAAACGGTAAAGGGGAAAGTGGTGACATCTTTGGAGACATTAGATCTTTGAGTTTTTTATGGTTAAAATGTAAATCCAAACATAAGTATATTGTTTAAAATGATTAGTGCAAAATCCTTTGTATATGATATAAATGGTGTGTCGTAGGCTTGGTTCTTTGTTTTTGGCCCGCCTTGTTTTAATGAATGTTAACCTTCAAAAATAAAATATACAAGACGTTCCAAATTAAGTAAATCAAATTGGGCCAATGAGGTAGTGGGGAGTGATTGGGGAAAAACTTGGTGTTCCTTGTGACCCAGGTTCGACTCTCACTCTCCCCATTATTTTCTGCAGCATCCAGGTGAAGAGCGAATACAGGTGGCGGCGGGTTCGTCTTGGATGGGAGGCAGGGTTTTACCGATAATTCCACTGTCTTGCCTTCGGGCGTGTGGAGGTCGGGTTTCCGCACATCTGGGAGAGCTAAGGGGCTGGAGGTGGTCGAGTAGTCGACCTTGGCCACAACACCCGGTGTCATAGCGGTTGACACATCGTTCCTTGCCGTTAAAAAAAAAAAGTAAATCAAACTGGAAGTTAAAACATAGTAATTCTATTTAAGTTTTAGTTACCAAGTGTGTCCTAACGTACTTACCTCCTCATTAATGCTTCATTTGCTCTGCTCAATTGAATTGAAATATTAATTTTTTTAACAACTTCAATTATACCAATTCATCTTTGACTAAATTCAAACCCTTGATTTTAAAGAGAAGCAACACTTTAATTTTAATGGCTTTGCCAATTAGATCAAACACCCACCCAATTGAAATATTAACCATTTCATTTTTTAGTGCACATGATTGATAAAAAAACATCATGGGATTCAAATAACCATTTGATTAATGATTTTAAATATTTCATCAGATCCGTAAGGTATAAATTATTGAACAAAAATGCTTCTGTTGCTTCTCATGAAAAAGAAAATTAACTACTAATTAAATTTTATGGTTAGTTTAAGCATTCTACAAAATTAGTGGCTTATTATTGGCCGAAAAGCCTCTCGTCATGTTGATTGCGTCGTCCACTAGCTTAAGCAACCAAACGATAGCTATTGAGCTTTATCTTTTTTCCCTAATTCCTTCTTTTCCACTTTTAATTTCAATTTGTTGTAGTGGGCTTCAAAACTTTTATTTCTATTTTTTTTCCTCATCAACAGAACATACGTCTCTCCTAAACATAACCAACGGTAATAGCTCAACCTTTTGTAGGTAATTTAATTGACATAACAAAACTGAAAGTGAGAGTAAAAATCAAGTTCATTTGCAATCATGAAAATATGCCAACCATTTGCTTTCCATACTCCATGACTACTTACCAAAATCACATAAAAAGATTGAGATAGAGTAAAACCATTTGCTATTCAAAAATGGGTAGCGACGCAGCTTGTTGCCCGTTTGCCATCTATCTCGATGTAAATTCATAACACGATTAATTAAAGTTATCAATAGTAAATTAGACGAGGGAGCTGGAAAGGTAGCCAGTGCGTAAGTAGCATACTAGTGTGTGTGTATATATATAATCAGATAGTGTATCTAATAACTTTGGTTCATCTGTGTAGTTGTGCCTTATCCTTGAACTATTGTCAAAACACTAATTCAAATCTATAATAATGTAGAAAATTATAAAGAAACCTATCTTGGGGGTATGCACTTTATAATTATTGGGAATGACCTTATAGAGTATTGCCTTTTGGGGAGGCTTTTCGTAACGCAATTTTGCACATTTAAATTCAGCTTTTGCATGTGAGATAATATGCTCCATCGGGGCACATGTTTTTTTTTTTTTTTTATAAATCGCGAGGTAATGCATAATCACACAGACGTGAAACACGATGATCAAGCATACGAAAGAGGAACATTATTGCTTATTAAAATGGTGGTAGACCAAGTGACAAAGAAGAAAACCAAGCTTCAATTGTAACCAAGGTGACAAGTGACAACACAGAATATGCAATATTGCTCTTGATATCATAGATTTTAGAATCCGGAAATGGTATTCTATCTACTAATCACAAAAGTTTACGTCTAATACATCAAAATAGAAGGCAAACAAGCAAAAAGCTGCGTTGATCGCCCTTAATTATTAATTCATTATTTCATGCAAATGAGAACATAATCTATAGAGAAGTTAACAAATAATTAAAGTCAGTTTTAAAATGGAAAATAGCTACTTTTGAAAATCTATAGAGAAGTTAACAAATAATTAAAGTCAGTTTTAAAATGGAAAATAGCTACTTTTGAAAAAAATGCATTCATGAGCTTTTAAAAACAAACCTTTTGCATCACTTGTGGTCTAGTAGTTGGAAAGACTTGTAGTTTTCGTTAGAGACTCAAGTTCAATCTCACTAGTGCCGCATTTTGTGGATAAAGGCAATGAAGGCTAGTTCTCCCAAACAGGTCAAGAGTTCGAGCCCGAGCCACCTCGTGTTTTAGTTCACCGTGTGTTACGCCAGAGAGTTTCTCTCTTGTGGCAGCGCAAGCCCCTGTAACTGGCAGTGGGTGGTATGGTTTCCCGGGGAACGTCGTTAGCCAAACTCTGACGCTAGCGTGAGCCGGTTTAAGACAACATAGTCTGCCCAGAGTGAGATTAGGGCCCTCTGTTTGGGAGGGTGTGAGATCTCTCTCATAACAAGTTAAAGATTCTCACCGTTAAAAAAATATAAAAAAGCTTATAAATTTAGGAGGACGGGAAGATCGTGATCATTACTCGGAAAATGACACCATGAAAGTCTTATTTAATCATTCGTTCACCTTTAACGGGTCAATTGAACAAATCCAAAAACACTGGTAACATAAAAGGAAGAAGGCGTCTATATACGTGGTTTGATGGGTTAAAAGTAAAGTTTGATTACAACATTATTGCTGGTTGATTGATTGACATACCTACATGAAACAACCTTGAATTTATACATGTACATGCATGCATGCATATCTTTTTTTGTTTGTCTGTATGCTAGACGTCATATTGGATTTATTCATTTATTTTTTTACTTATGTGTATGTTGAAAATGAGTCTTAGGATTTCTTATTTGAACCAGCTCAAAATGATTACAAACAACTTATATTAATACAATCCACTAATTAAATTAAAACAACTAATATTACTTAAGTATATCTCGGTTTAAAAAGAAACTTACAAAAATTCACGTCGAAACGTATATAAAAATAATTCGCGTGAAGCGTTGATATAGAGACGGAAACCCATAAAAATCACATAACAGAATATTCGTTAAAAACTCAAAATAATAACTTTATTAAAGTTCAACAATTGTAGTCAGACTTCTGACTTCTGGATCACCTAAATTCAAAATATTCAAAATATGTTTTAAAGAATTTTGCTAAAAAAACATGCAAATCATGCAAAATACCCAAGCCCACCTAAACATAAAATGAAATAAACAACAATAACCATACCCATACCCATACCCAGTGAATATCATAAATAGCAAACCTACTCGTATGGTACAGGGAGGGTGAGATGTAGGCAGACCTTGTCTCCATCTATAGGAATAGAGTTGCTGCTTCCAAAAAGACCATCAGCTCCAAAATAAACAATAGACCAATAGATACCACGAATATAGAAATAGGAATTTACCAATACCAAAGAAGTGGTGAGATAGTAACATTAAAAATATAAAATGCACAGCATCATACAACATATAGGCATATGTACAAAAAGGCAATCACTTGTAAGGTTCCCCTTAAAGGAAAGAATAAAAATATCTAAACCCTTAAGGCCCAACTAAGACCGTAGTGTACCATCTCTATAAGTCCTTTAACCACAATCATACGCTTCCACAAAGTCCTATCTTTGACCATGTCTTTAGAAAGGTCTATTTCTAGTAAATCCTGCTTAATTCACTCATCCCATGTCAATTTGGATCTGCCTCTACTTCTAAAATGAAATAAAAAAAATAAAAAAAAAACTCATTTTTATCATGAGAAGGAAAAAAAAAACCGTTGATCACTTCAAACCAATGTTTTAAAAACCGGTTTCTAAGTCATACCGGGTTGGGCTCTAAAATGGTTCAACCAGTCGAACCGGGTTGTATCGGGCGGTTGAACCGGGTTACTAGTTAACCTTATAAATTCCATAAAATACAAATTCATCTCAAAAAACAACCCAATCTCCACTAGGATTTATGTAACCGTTCATAGTTTAATCTAAAAACAACTATTTTTATTGTAAACTATAAAGCATTTTAAGAATATTTTTATTAGTTATAAACAATATTGTGTTGTACGAGGTGAATAACAGTTTCAACAACGATGAAATATCAGAATAAAAGGCACTAGGTTAATTACCGGAAATATGGAAGATCAATATTACCTTAATATCGTATTTTATTAAAATTAAGAAATCAAATCTTAAGATAATGCAAACCGGTTCAACGGTTTGAACCGGTAGAACCGGATTTACCGCCGGTACATAAGACATACCGTATTCGGGTTTTACCGGCCTTTATCGTACCGGACTCGTGTCCGATATCCGGTTTAACCGGTATAACCGGCCGGTTCATACCGGTATTTAAAACATTGCTTCAAACATTTATAACCACATCAATTCCAAACACAAAGGTTCTATCATTTTATGCTAAAACTTGATCCTTGCATTCTCACTCCTACCTCTCAAGTTCACTAATTTTCCTAACAAACAACAGCAAGCATAAACCCTGGCCCAACAAATTATATAACGACATCATCCTCTCTGAAGTGGAAATATAATCATCAATAATTATTTCTTAAACAATAAAAAGTAGAAATCATTGCAATATACTCCAATTTTATAGGATCATAAATTATTTCTAATAGTGATAGATCGTTTAATTAACCCCTTAAATATTCACAAACGTTTAGAGAAAGTGGTAAGCAACACCCACTATAGTGTATGTATATCTTAGTGATTTGTACATATACGTTGTCTCCCAATAAACAATATTATGGTGTATCCACTCAGAAGTTCTAATCCCTCACATCCCTAAGTAGAGGTTTGTTCCATAATTAGTAGATAGATTAGTTTGTTATGTAATTAGATTAGTTATACAAGTACGAGAACCAGATGCGACCAAATGAAAGTCAATAACCTACACTTAGTGAAAAGGCGCCTCTCTTGCATACATGCCTGTTCACAATCGACGGCAACTCCACATGAAGCAAAAGATGTGACTTTTCAAGAGGAGACACATCCTTTCATCACTACTAGAAAATATCATTTTTCTAACAAAAAGTTTTCCACAAATTTCCTACAACTTAATTTTTGCTACAAGTTTCCTACCGTTTTATGACAAAACGGAAAAACAAAAAAAAACCCAAAACTTATCCACAATTTTCTGACAAAAGTGTCACACAACAAGCATTTGTAGTAATCTTGTAGCAAAATATATTATCTTTGTGACAAAATTCCTACAAAATAAATAAGAAATTTAAATTATTTGTTACTATAGCAAAATAAATAATTTAAAAAATAAATTTTCTAAATTTGTCGGAAATTTGTAGCAACTTGTTACAAATTTGCGACAAGTGTAATTTATTTTATTTTTCGAGTCTGAATTTCAGTAAAATAAATAATTAAATAACATAAAGTGTTAAAGCTGTCGAAAATTTGTAGCAAATTGACCTTATTTGCTACAGTTTTTTCGACAAAAAAGGGTTATTTCTTAACTTAGTTAAATAAAAAATTTTAAAAATAAAATGCTAAATTTGTCGAAAATTTGTAGCAAATTGACCTCGTTTGCTACAATATTCTTACAAAAAAAAAAGTTATTATATTTGTAATGTCTAAATTTTTGTAGATTAAATAAATTAAAAAATTAAAACATAAGTTGTAGCAAATTTGTAGCAAGTTGCTACGGATTTCCTACAAAAAAAAGGTTATTTTATTTGTTAATTTATCAATTTTAGAAAAAAGGTTTGTAGCAATTTTGTCTTAACCTTTAAATTTTGTTTTTTTGGTTTGTAGGAATTTTGTTACAAAACAAAAAAAAAAAACATTTTTTAAGTTGTAGGAAATTTGTCACAACCTTAAATTTTTTTTTTATTTGTAGAAAATTTGTAGCAAACTGTGAAGAGAAAGTTCTATAATTTTGTAGGAATTTTGTAGCAAAATAAACATAATTATTCGTAATTATGGATAATCTTTCTCATTAGTGTTATTGATCTTAAAAGTAAAATATCATAAAATAAAATACAAAAATAGGCATAACTGTGGAAGAATTGTAGGAAAAACATAAAAAACCGGTTTGTAGGTATTTTGTGGCAACGTTTGCGACGATAAATTTTTGTCGAAAATTTGTGTGAAATTTTGTCATAATTTTGTAGCTAACATCATTTTGGACAAGCTTATTTTGCACGAAACTTTTTGTAGCAAATCTGTAGGTAAGACCAATTTCCTACAAATTTGCTATAAATTTGGCTGTCACAAAGTAGGCAGTTTTCTAGTAGTGCATTCACACATGTTGGATTAGTATAAATAGGGCTTAGATTTCTCAATTGTTCATGTTCTAGAGATCAAAAATCAATTACCGGCTAAGTGACAGGGATTATAATTAATGTTGCTAGATAATATGGTTAATTACGAGAGACATAACATGTGATTTACAGATATTCTTTAAGGTGACAGATAGATTGCACAAATCTTCCATCGCTGGTAGGGAGGGAAAACAAAAGCAATACTTTTGAACCCACTAAATGAACAGAAAAATTAGAGTGGGAAGTTTTAAAGCATTAATTTTAGCTTGTACCATCAACTCATAGGGGGGTCAACAAAATTTAGTGGATGATATCAATAACGTCATGACCACTGGCTTTTGGTTAATTGCGATTTCTTTATCCTTTTCCGTATGCCAAATTATGGATGAGATTTGTTCATGATAGCATCTAACTTTTAACATAGTAGATAGGTATCCACATAATCCGGCGTACTTAAGATTGGATGATTATTGAATCTTGCGCCGCAACCCCATTTTGAATTTCAAAACCGATCCTAACAAAGACGAAGTAACTCTTAAGGGTCAATAAATTACTATTCACGGCCCGTTAGACATGTTCAGGAATTCCACGACCTCTGGGGCAAGGGAACCAAAAGTATCAAAAGCAAACGAGTTAAACATGTGTTGATTATCTAAACAAGCTTTCTCGTATTTAGCAACCTTTATTTTATAAGTAATATAATTAACAGTTAAAAAAAAACCCAAATATTAAAAGAGATTTTATGATGATTACTTTATATTATTTTATTTATTTTAAGTGATCGGCTTGATTGATTACTCTATTTTTACATTCTCATCAATCCATATACGAGTCGAAAATTTAAGTGATTGATTCTCATCAGTGCAGCCCAGTGGCGGAACCAAAAGAAATATTCAGGGGTATCCCAATTTTTTTACTGTGTCTTTATATAATTTATAGAATGGATAATTCTTTTTACCTATATTACGGGGCAGGGCCAATCTTGAAAATCAAGTGCCCTGGTCGAGCCAAAAAAAGACACTTAGGCCTTAAAGAATTAAATTTTATAAACTAGTTTTTTTTAATGTTATTAGTATTTAAGTTAATGAATCCATATTGAGCATTTCACATTTGAGCTATGTTTTATGAATTAATATTGACAATAAGTTTTTAGGTTTTAGACCGAGCTAGATTTATTTTTAATTTTTACGTAAGGGGCCGATCGATTACGCAAAGAATGAAGACTGTGCGTTGGAGCAAGAAAATTGTAAACCGAATTTCGCTACAAGGCATACTAATTGTTGAATATAATGAAACTGCTTCTCAATATTTATACACAACACAAATCCCTTAATAGTCCATCCCTACCCCACCTAACAGGTTATATTAAATTGTTTCTTTAAAGAAAGAATTAAAATGTATTTTTTGGAATTGAAAGGTAAAATAAATTAACTTTTGACTTTCAAACTTATCTTCCCAAGATGTACTCCTCAAGAAACCTTTATTCCTTGTATCAAAACTTGCAACTTTTTTTTTATTTCATTTCAACGCTAACAAAGAAACTTTACCAACTTCATCTTTCTTCTTTGTTTTCCTTCCATGGTTATTTGGGCCAATATAATCAGTATTTTTTAGGCTTAATTTCAGTTTGTAAAATTTTTTTTGAGAGGTGTCCTAGTTGTTGTTGAGGGGTGTCCTTAGTATAAAAATCGAAAAAAGAAAAAATTTACACTACCGGATAAAAGTTGAGCCGTAGCCCGGGCTACGCCTCAGACTACACTAGATCCGCCCCTGGTGCAGCCGGTTACTATTTGTAAAGATTACATGAAAGTTCATCTAGAAAAGTGCAGATTGATTCCCTACCTTTAAGGGTAGACCCTCATATAAAGAGCTCCACTTAATTTGTTCATTAATAAGGTATTCATATCCTGACGTACCATTTCTCAACACTTTTCTGATTTATGTATTCCCTACTTGTTTTACAATTGTCGCCTTACTAGTGCATGTTCGATCCATTTTCATCTTTTTAATATATCGTACCAAAAAGTAACTACTAATTGTGCCAAATTTGGGTGGGTGATTTATTTATATATGTCAAAATGGCATGAACAATCTATACAAATAGTGAAAATAACACAAAACACAAGAGGAGCGACAAAAACGTGACGTAAAACTTTATTATTTAACCCAAACCAAAAAACACCCCCAAACCCTAGATCTTACAAATGGTAAGATCTGTTAACAAAATACAGAACAATACTCATCTGATACAAACAATCAGATGTGTAGAAACGATGATCACAACCGATCATCAGACTTATCAAAGATCTATCAACAGAAACCAAAAAAACAAAGGATACAAACAAAGAACAGGGAAGAAGGAACTAATCTCCTGAACGACGTGAAGAAACACTGATGTACAGCAACTATGAATAATCCAACAGCTTCAAATAATCTTAAAGAAGATTGTCTTATGCAGCCTGGCTAATACATTTGATCATATTGCACACGAGAGCACGATCAAATTTTGGGGAAGACAATAATGAAACCCTAGAACACATCACAGCCCTTTTATATCTCCAGCCAATGAACTTACATAAAAGCCCTTCAATATTTACAAGGAACCCCTTAGACTTCTCAGCTGCACCATAAAACTGTTGTAACAAAATATAACAAACAAGACCGTATAGGCCCACTATCATAACAGGAGGCCCACTATGAAACAATGAAACAATGTAACAAGCCGTAACAAGCCCAGATAACTGGCCCAATATATCGCGAACATATGAATGAGAATTACTTCTCATCTTTCAACATCCCCCCTTCATTCATATGTTTGAACATCTTTATCAACCCATCATCCATACACTATATAAGAAACAATACCCATTGATCACATAAGATCATGTTACAACATGAATGACAATCTTAAAGACACTTTTAACACGCCCCCTTCATTCATGAGGCAAACATGTCTAAACTACCAAGTTTTTTCCTTTTTTTTTTTTAAAAAACAAGTCAAAATACAAACAAGTTCACCTGTAAATGAGCCATATAGACAATATAGAGAAACAAATAAAACATGTAAGATTTCTATAAACAAAATTCTAACTTGGACAAACAAGTATTCAACTATACAATAAGATGAGACAAGAGATTCCTTGAAGTAACACAAATATCAATAACAAATCAAAGAACACTCTATAAAAATCAGTCAACAAGACAGATAAACTGTTCTAACTAAGAACACTAGACAACAATGATAGCCTACACAAACTCTGGCAAAAAACACAATCACATGCTTTAATAACCAACAAACAATATCTCTTACATAAGAGAAATATACAAGGCTAACACCACAACAGGCACGAACCACAAGATTCATACAACACTGATATATGAGAAGTATACACTTCTATATAAGACAACAATTCTAGCCTAAAGAACAAAAAAATCACATGATTTAACGTCCACACACAAGGCTAAGAATAAAGAGACATACGCAAGACAATAAGATGCAGCCAAACAAATTCTGATTAACCACAGAATACACATTTTGCAATCAGAATAACATATCTCACACGAGACAACATAACTCGGAACAAAGACTGAAAATAACAAATCATACGATTCTAAGAATTCAGAACCAAGTCCAAAAAACAATTCGTGTGAAGAACTCAAAGATAATTTGAATAAAGCAAAAAACTTTTTACAACTCCACAACAAATACAAAATCACAAGAGCCATACCAAATGCATAACATAATCAGATACACATCTGACAATCATAAAGCCACACGACTTTCACAACAAATACAAAACTCGCAAACATGAGTATCAAACATGGAATTACAAATCCCCATACAAAACAACTTTCAGATACAATACTAATAGTACAAAGAATGAAGAACCACATGATTCTATCATAATTCAAGAAACATATCTGATAAAAAACAAAGAGATATAAATCTCTATACAATTCAAAACGATGTCTGAAACTTTTGAATCACACGATTCAAAACACAGTTATGACAAAACTTAGAATCACACAATTCTATGTTACATATCAATTTTACAGCTAAAAAACCCCTAGGAGAATAAAAAACAGAGAACTTTTTCAACTAGATAAAGAAACATCTCACCTACCAAAGAGATAAACAAGGCTGTAAAACACATCCAAGAACAATCTTGAAACAACACAACTGGTTAGAAACACTCGAACCACATGATTCACCTAACCATATAACAAGAGACAATAACTCTTAGACAAGATAGAACATAATTCAAGAAACAATCTTGAACAAGATAACAACCTTCCAATCAAAAAACAATTTTTGACTAAAAACAATGCATGAAAAAATGATCAAACACAACTATAGCCAAAACAAACATCAACAAAACCAACAACAAAAAAAAAACCTTCAACTACCCACACGAGTATAAAGAATCAAGAAAAAAAACACTATTAAGACATAATGTGTCAGAACTCGTAAACTCAAAGAATAGACATAATGTGTCAGAACTCGTAAACTCAAAGAATGTTTTCCAGTTTAATCAAATTTGGGGATTTTAAAACACGCCGAACAGGACAAATCCAAGTTACTGTTACAAAACCTTTACTTTTACTACACAAAAAAACTTAACAAACATGATCATATTAGAATAAGATTGGATCATATTGATAGTATCACATTCTACATACCTCCCAATCTTATATATAGTACCAAGGTATGACATCAATGCTATGACATGTACAAAACACAATAAACAAAGGCGATAAATTGACAAAAAACCATGAACATCAATTCGTACAAGAGATAACCCAGTGAACAAATTCAAAGCATAGCACTTTAAGATAACAAAACAAGACTAGACACAGAAGCTAACAAATACTTGCTTAGACCCAAACACTTCAACCACCAGAAACACTTCTACTAGATCAGAACACACAACAGAAACTTGATTCTCCCAAACTATAACAAGAATGGACTAAACTGACAAACTAAAAAAAAACCATAGAACACTCCTTTCTTACCCAATTTTAAAGATTTAAAGATACATTTTAAAAAAATAATAAATTCCAACCCGGAATATACATTTCTCCACTTTTATTTCAATGATAAGAAATGAGCAGCAACGAACGAAACAAACAACAACGACGCACACAACATGCTAGTTTTTTTAAAAAAAAACCATTGACTTCAATAAGATGATTTTGAGCTTAGCCGATCTTTCTTGAAACTTGTTTGAAGCTCATAGTATGACAATAAATCCCAATCACGAGTAGACTAGCGTTTGTTAACAATTTTTTAGGAACATAAACCATGCTAAAGAACACCATTAAAAAAAAACAAATATCACAGAAGAATTCAAACAGAATCACGTATGCAATCCTAGAAAACTCACTAAGGTAATTAGTTAAAAAAAATGGCATACACATAGACAAAACAAGGCAATACAAACACAAAGTCTAACCTCATATATGACATCGAGAACGAATGATAAACATGCAATAGAAAACATGACCATTCAATAATCATACAAGATTCAAGAGACATAATAAACTCAGAATATACTCAAACTGGAATGACTTACAAAACCTAACCCTCTAAAGTAATCAAAGATAAGATCACATATACAGCCTGAACAACATACACAACAAGGATCATATATATAGCCTGAATTAACACAAACATGGATCTAAGAACACATCAACAACAAGCTCAAGACTAATACACACAGAACAAGACTCAACATGTGATAAACTCTTTCAAAAAATAAAAAAAATTTAAGACAAAAAAACCAAGACAAAAAAACATATAAATGAACACAATATAAGCAGGAAAACACAAGCTAACAGACAGACAGACCAAACAAACCTAAGGCGAAACTGAGTCAGGGACCAGATTCCAGGTTCGTCACTCTATGGTGCCTGGACAAGCCTTTACTCAGGAGCCACGACTACTCCTATAAAACCTAAAAACCAAAAAAATGACAAGAAGACCACAAATAGACCGGTCCTCATTACCCCGGCATCAACTATTTCAACAACAGGAAATAAATGGAAAAATCTTACAGAGAGTGCTTATAACTCCAAGAGAGATCAGAATCGTAGTTTACATGAACCACCAGAACTGATCAAGCAACAATCAATAGAGACAAACCTGGTCAGTTTGCCCTGAATCTTCTAGGGATTCAGAGACCAACACAGGTCTTCAACAAACAGAAGACAAGATATCTCCTTCTTCAATATCAACAAACCCTAATTAGAGTTTGTGTGACACGGAATCCGAACAGATCTTACAAGATCTAAACCTGCACACACTTAAAAAAAAGATCAAACAGAACAGACACAATAAAATAACAAAAACAGATTCAGATCAAAACATGAGAACACAGTGATACCAAAAAAAACAGACTCAAGAGAACCTAGGGTTACAAAGTACAAAACCCTAATCCGTAGCACTTGAACCTCTAAAACTTAAAGAACAATAATGAGAAACTTTACTATATACACAAACCCTTGACAATCAACACACAAGATCAACAGACCTATGAACCACTCACAACTCTAGTTGCAGACTATCAACATAATAAACTGCCGTAATCACAACAAGAATAAGCTCACACGAGAGCTCTCAATGAACACAAAAAAATGTCAAGAATTACGAGAATAAGCAAGTTAGGGATTCAGATCTACAAACAAAAAAACAATCAACTGTCAAGAATTACGAGAATAAGCAAGTTAGGGATTCAGATCTACAAACAAAAAAACAATCAACAATTACAGCGGAAGAACACCAGAACCAGTATCAACCATAGATCGGAGCCTTGGCTCTGATACCATGTCAAAATGGCATGAACAATCTATACAAATAGTGAAAATAACACAAAACACAAGAGGAGCGACAAAAACGTGACGTAAAACTTTATTATTTAACCCAAACCAAAAAACACCCCCAAACCCTAGATCTTACAAATGGTAAGATCTGTTAACAAAATACAGAACAATACTCATCTGATACAAACAATCAGATGTGTAGAAACGATGATCACAACCGATCATCAGACTTATCAAAGATCTATCAACAGAAACCAAAAAAACAAAGGATACAAACAAAGAACAGGGAAGAAGGAACTAATCTCCTGAACGACGTGAAGAAACACTGATGTACAGCAACTATGAATAATCCAACAGCTTCAAATAATCTTAAAGAAGATTGTCTTATGCAGCCTGGCTAATACATTTGATCATATTGCACACGAGAGCACGATCAAATTTTGGGGAAGACAATAATGAAACCCTAGAACACATCACAGCCCTTTTATATCTCCAGCCAATGAACTTACATAAAAGCCCTTCAATATTTACAAGGAACCCCTTAGACTTCTCAGCTGCACCATAAAACTGTTGTAACAAAATATAACAAACAAGACCGTATAGGCCCACTATCATAACAGGAGGCCCACTATGAAACAATGAAACAATGTAACAAGCCGTAACAAGCCCAGATAACTGGCCCAATATATCGCGAACATATGAATGAGAATTACTTCTCATCTTTCAACAATATATGAAAGATATTTGTCGTCTTAAACCTAGCTATTTCATTTTTAGTTAGCTCAGCAATAACAATAATTTAAAACTAGAACTGAAATTCTTACTTGATTAGAAAAATCGCTTTCAAGGTAGTTAGGTAACCATGTGGAAACTTTTATGCAACTGTAATTTTACTTATGTTTTCTTACTTGCATTCTTGCAGCTAGGGCACCTCAAAATTTAAAAAAAAAAGGTAAATGCTCAGAAATATTTTTAAAATAATTAACAAACTAGTTTTTAGGACATGTGCGTTACGGCGAAATTGTTCAACCGAACGTAAAAACATTGAATCACGCACGTGCGTTGCAACGTGTTAATCCGTAAAATTTAGACCGGAACGGTTGTAGAAAATAATAACTAAGTCGAAACAATAAAAAATATTAAAGTTGGTTTGAGTTAATAATAATAATAATAATAATAATAATAATAATAATAATAATAATAATAATAATAATAATAATAATAAAAGTTATAAAGCATAAGGTTTAATAAACCTAAAAGTAGAACAAGAGTCATTTTGTACTTTAGTAATACTATAAGCTAGTGAAGAAAACTATAATGTATAACATGTAATAAAAGCTTGTAAATTGAGCATATGATTATATACCATGCAAAGGGGTATATAACTATTGGTGTATGAAATTGAATGGTAATTTTATGAGTGTAAGCAATTTTGATAAATAATAGTGGGTTAATGTTGAAACCTCCCACTTCTTATAATTACCAATCTTCAAAGTAACATAAACTCCATAACATACAATGTAACAAATAAGGAACGTGTTAATTAATTAACAAAACCATAAAACCCTTAATAAGTACCATATCTTGAACAACAAACAAGAGAAACTCTAGATAAAACCTAACGTAAACATTTCAAAAATCTTGTCGTTACCAGAGAAAAAATAAGGAAGTAAATTTATTTACCTCAAAGCGTAGAATTTTTCTATTTTCGTAAATTTTGAGCATAATTTAAACAAATTCGTTTATATTTGAAAAAAAAAACAAAGCATTAGAAAATGTATGTGATTCATAGTGCTGGATTATCTTGAATTTATATCCATAAAGTTAGATAAGCTTAGCTATAATGCTATATGCAAATATCTTGAATTTATATGCATAAAGTTAGATAAGCTTAGCTATATGCAAATCTTGTTTCCTATGTTTAATAGCCCACTCACACCCCTGAACAGCCATCCATTTTCTGTAATGACCACACCATGCAGTTCGTGATGATATGGCCAAATGCTCGACGTCACCACAATTATTCTCATTGCATTTTATCGTATATTTTTAGAGCATTTGTAGTAGGTAAGACGTACATAATCCATTCAACTATAATGTACATAACTTTGTATAGTTTAATGAAGATTGCATGTATAATGAAAGTAACAGTTGGGACTGTATAAATATAAAATTTTATATGAATGTAAAGTATTGAATTCGTTCCAATTCAATTTCATTTATTATATTATTAACGTTTAAATAAACATAATTAACGTTTAAATAAACATAATTAAAAACTTTTAACAAAATGTTATAAACGGAACTTTTAGTTTAATAGTTCGTAAAAAGCTTTTTATGTTATCAATAATTAAAAAGCAGGTGGAAGAAATGGGGCTCGCTATATAGTATAGTTTTATTTACTTTACGAAATGGGGCGTGAAAAGATGAGGGCAAAGCACCTCCATGTCAACCACACCACCCGGCTCCATTTCCCTTGGGTGTGCCCCTTCCTATTGTGGGATTCTCCACGGGCGTTAGGTGCTTTGACTAAGCGTTTGACTGATTTTTTTTTTTGTTTTAAAAAAGGGTGTTTCTAACTGCTAGTTTTATAAAAAAAAATTTCTTTAAATCACTTTATTATATAAACCAATTTCTATCACCTATAAACCTACATCTTTATACAAACAACACCAACTTCTAACATAAAATCATCTTTTCATAAAAAAAATGCAATCATCAAATTCATTATCATCATCTTCAGTTGACGAATTCGTTTTATCATCTAATGAGGGAGGGAGTAAATAATATCATCGGTTCAAAGAGTCGCACAGAGTATTGTTGAAGATGTCGGAAATTCATAACTCAAAAAGAGAAAATGAATTGTACGCGGTCGGGTCACGCACATGAGCTATAGGTACGTGATTATTTTCACCCAACCCCCTATATGATCAAAATACTTTTAGGCGACGTTTTCGTATGAGCCAACGTTTACTTCTAAGAATAGCAAATGATTTAGAAAAAAATATGAATATTTTCAACAAAAAAAGCGATGCACGTGTTGATATTAGTTTAGCATGTCGCCAAAAGCTAACTAGTTCCAAAATAATGGATGAATATTTAAAAATGTCGGAACGAGTGGCGAGAGAATGTCTTCATTAATTTTGTGAGTATGTTATTGAACTCTACGCAAAAATGTATTTGAGAAAACTTACGTTTTGTGATATACAACAAATTTTGGAGTTTCATGATGATAGACATGATTTCCTCAGGATGGTCGGTAGTATCGATTGTATGGAATGGGAGTGGAAACTTTGTCCAAATGCATGGCGCAGCCAACACACAAGGGGACATCATAAAAACCAGCTTTGATGTTTAAAGCGGTTGTATCACATGATCTTTGGTTTTGGCTATTAAAGCTAGGGTTATAATATGTCATTAGTTAGAGGGTATTAGATGTAATTTGTTTTCTTATTTATAATCTCTTGTAATCTCTCAATTAATATACAATAATACAATACATCGTTATCTCAATTTGGTATCACAGCCAGGCAACATTGCCGCCACCCAACCCTACCCTTTTGATCGGAAACCTCCACCATTCCCCACCGCCTCCTCCTCCCACGCCATGGCCCTTCTTGCTGCCTTTACATCCCAGGAAAAGACTTCCAACATGAATCACAAATTTCCCTTCACCCTTAAACCCACAAATTACCACAATTGGAAAACCATGCTTCAACCGTTTCTTGAAACAACCAACATGTTTGGCTATATTGACGGTACAATACCCTGTCCACCCGCCACCATTACCACCCCTGCCTCCGGCTCCGGCGAAAACGCCAGTCCGGCAGCCACCCAACCCAACCCTAATTATACCACTTGGCGTCATAATGACGCACACATTCGATCGCTTCTTATCTCTACCGTTTCGGAGGAATCGTTTCATTATGTTAAAGGAACAACTTCCAAGGAATTATGGGACAATCTTGAACGCGGCCACGCCCCACCGACTCATGCTCGTGAATTCACCATCAAATCACAACTCATGAGGATTGTGATGAAAGGAGATGAACAACCAACCGTGTATCTCAATCGGGCCATGGCTTATGCCACGGATCTTCAAAATATCGGTAAACCCATTCATGACAATGATCTTATCATGTTTATTTTGTCAGGCCTACGTGCTGAATATGATGGCCTCAAATCTAATCTGCTTGGTAGAGAAACTCCCATCAGCTTAAATGAATTGCCTGCCCTTTTATCCAATCATGATTATATGCTTCACAAAAATGATCCCGTATCTGCTGCCACACCCTCCGCCTTCACCACGGTAACCTCCGACAGCCTTCCCCCACCGTCGGCCACCCAGCCGCCCGCCAACCAGCAGTCCGCTGCCAACCTTTTGACTGTCCAACAGCTTGCCTCTCAACTTGGTTATAGTCTTACACCTAATTCACCTTCACAAGCCTTGTTTACAAATCGATCCAGTCGTGGTCGTGGTTCCTCTTATTCTCGAGGACGTGGCAGACAATTCAACAGGTTTCCTTCGCGTGGTCGCGGGTCTTTTGAATGGGCATCAATTACTAATCAAGTTCATGGAACTTGCAATCGTTGTGGCATTGGTCATATACCATCTGATTGCCCTAATCGGGATGTTTCGACTCTTCGCACAAGGCCTCAAGCTAATTATGTCGATACTCGGTCTCAAGTCTCCAACGATCATTGGCATCCAGACACCGGAGCAAATCATCATGTTACACCAGATCTTTCAAGCATCGGCACTTCCGAGCCATATCAAGGCTACGACAATCTTCACGTTGGTAACGGTAAAGGACTTCCTATCCTACACATTGGTTCAACAAACATATATTCACCTTCATAAACCTTTTCCTTAACCAATATTTTACATGTTCCTCAAATTAAACATAACCTGCTTTCCGTACAAAAATTTTGCCTTGACAACAATGTTTTCTTTGAATTTCACCCTTTTTTTCTTTTGTGTGAAGGACATATCTACACGCACTACCCTACTCACGGGTCCAAGTAAGGATGGTTTATACTCACTGGCTCTTCCAAAATTTCATTCCATTCTGAAGACTGCTTTTTCTGCCACACGTGCTCCAGCATCTGTTTGGCATCAACGTTTAGGACATCCCCATCATCGTGTTTTACAGTATATGTTATCTCGTTATTTACTTCCTGTTTCAGAAAAATCTTTTAAGCATGTTTGTTCTTCGTGTCAAATGGGAAAGTCTTGTAAACTTCCTTTAAACAGTTCCTCGTTTCGTAGCAATAATATTCTGGATTTGGTTTATTGTGATGTTTGGGGTCCCGCACCCTCTTTGTCCTTTGATGGTGATAGATATTTTATGCTTTGCGTTGATCATCATTCAAAATATATGTGGATTTTTCCTTTAAAACAAAAATCAGATGTGTATTTACTATTCAAACAATTTGTCCTAATGGTTGAACGTCAATTTAATACAAAATTAAAAAGTGTCCAAACTGACTGGGGTGGAGAGTTTCGCAATCTCTCTACCTATTTTACTTCTCTTGGCATCATTCATCGTCAATCTTGCCCTCACACAAGTGAACAAAATGGCACGGTTGAACGTAGACATCGTCATGTTGTCGAAACTGGTCTTGCTCTCTTGGCTCAATCATTCGTTCCTCAAAGATTCTGGCATTATGCTTTTGACACTGCTGTGTATCTCATTAATCGTATGCCATCCACCTCCAATTCTCTTACATCTCCATTTGAACGTATTTATAAACACTCTCCCGATTTCTCCTTTCTAAAAGTCTTTGGATGCCAGTGTTTTCCATACTTACGTCCTTACAATCCTCACAAAATGGATTTCCGCTCTACTGCGTGTATTTTTCTCGGCTATAGTCCAGTTCACCATGGGTATCGTTGCTTCGATCCCTCTCATGACAGAGTGTATATAGTTCGTCATGCTCGTTTCAATGAAACCATTTTTCCTTTTAAACCTAAACCTACCGTCCCTTCCACATCATCACCTGAACCATACTATTCTTCCTTGCACAATCCTCCTATGCCTTTTCCTGACCCACCTAATCCGTCCGAGACTATTCCACAACCAACTTCCTCCACAAATAACAACACCACTTCCGCCCATCAACCCAACGCCACCCAACCCCCACCCCCTCGACCGAGACCATCTAATCTAAGACAGAACCCCAAACCTACCTCTCGATTTGATCCCTCTGCTTTTCACACTACCACCACACCTGTCACTCCCACCACCGAACCAGCCAATACCTCCAAAACCGTCCCTCCCATTCCCGAACCAGCCCAAACCGAACCCACCAGACCAACCCAAAAATCTGAACCACCTACTTCTGAACCCGTCACCTTTACCGCTGCCAACAAATTTATCGAATGGCGTCGTGCTATGGCAGAGGAGTTTTCGGCTCTTGTTAGTAATGGTACATGGTCTCTTGTTCCCCCGGTTCATGGGGCTAATATTGTTGATTGCAGGTGGGTTTACAGGATTAAACGAGACAAAACAGGTGCTCCTTTTCGTTATAAAGAACGGTTGGTTGCCAAGGGCTATACTCAAACTGCAGGTATTGATTATCAGGAGACCTTTAGCCCGGTTGTAAAAGCTACAACCATTCGTGTTGTTCTCTCCTTGGCAGTTACTCGTCAGTGGCCACTTCGTCAACTTGATGTGCAAAATGCATTTCTACATGGGCAACTTGAGGAAACAATTTATTTAAAACAACCATAGGGTTTTGTGGACAGTACTCACCCTGATTATGTTTGCAAACTGCATAAATCTCTCTATGGCCTCAAGCAAGCTCCACGGGCTTGGTTTACCCGTCTCTCCTCCACCTTGCGGCATTTGGGGTTTACGGGATCTAAAACTGATCCCTCTCTTTTCATCTACAAATATGGTACAACAGTCCTTTACCTTCTGGTTTATGTTGACGACATTATTGTTACTGGGAACAATGCGGCTGCCATTCAACATGTTATTTCTGCTCTAAGTTCTACCCTTGCGTTAAAAGATATGGGAGATCTTGATTACTTTTTGGGTCTCGAAATTATTAGACGTGGAAAAGACATCATCCTCTCTCAACACAAGTATCTTCTTGAACTTCTTGACCGCTCAGGCCTCTCGGCGGCTAAATCTGTCCCATCTCCCATGAGTGGCTCCACTGTTTTAACTCCGGATGACAGCCCCAAGTTTTCGGATCCGGCCAAATATCGTCAAGTTGTTGGTGCTTTACAATATGCAACACTTTCTAGACCGGATATCACTTTTGCAGTTAATCGGGTATGTCAGTTCATGCACTCTCCCACTGAACATCAATGGAGCGCAGTTAAGCGCATCTTGCGTTACATACAGGGCACCGTCAACTATGGGTTACTTATTAGGCATGATTCCAGTTCCACTCTTCATGCGTTTACTGACACCTCATGGAATCATCTTGCTGCATTCTCTGATGCTGACTGGGCAGGTTGCCCAATTGATAGACGCTCTACTGGTGGTTTTGCCATTTACTTGGGCTGCAATCTTGTGTCTTGGATGGCTCGTAAACAAAAGACTGTTTCTCGCTCATCCACGGAGTCTGAATATAAAGCGGTTGGTGATACGGTTGTTGAACTCATGTGGCTTGAATCATTAATGAAAGAACTTGGCTTTGTTTCTGATTCTCCTCCAGTTCTTTGGTGTGATAACTTAGGAGCCACCTATCTTTCCTCGAACCCTGTTTTTCGTGCTCGTACCAAACATGTGGAAATTGATTATCATTTTGTTCGCGAGAAGGTGGCTAAGGGGGGATTACGAGTTAAGTTTATATCTACAGCAGATCAAATTGCGGACATCTTCACAAAACCACTTCCTACTGATCGTTTCAACTTTCTCAGATCCAAGCTGCAAGTCGTTCCCCAACCTCAGCTTGAGGGGGCGTATTAGAGCTAGGGCTATAATATGTCATTAGTTAGAGGGTATTAGATGTAATTTGTTTTCTTATTTATAATCTCTTGTAATCTCTCAATTAATATACAATAATACAATACATCGTTATCTCAATTTTGGCATACATTCTTTGGTGTAACCGCTTCAAATAACAATATAAATATTGTCAATCAATCACCCATTTTCAACGACTGCATAACCCAAGTTGGACCGATGGCCTTTTTTTTAGTAAACGACGTGGAGTACAAATACGGGTATTATCTAGTGGATGGTACTTACGTGAATATTCTATGATTGTAAAAGCGTTTACACGAGACACAACGTTAGATGAAAGATAACAAAGTTTAACAAATCTCAAATGCCAGCAAGAATGACGTTGAACGAGTTTTTGGTGTGTTGCATAAACGGTGGCGCGTAATTTTCCAGAACTACGAACAGGATATGCAACCAAATATTTGTAGACATCGGTGAAGAAGTGAGACGAGTAAACCGACGCGAAATTTTTAACAAACAGACGCATAACAACCTTCGAGCGGATTTGGTTGAACACATTTGACATATTCAACGAAACAACGACGATGGTGATAATTAGACTATGTAATGCGGTTTTCTTTTTATTTATGTAATTTTTAACAAACAGATGCATAACAACCTTCAAGCGGATTTGATTGAACACATTTGGTATATTCAACGAAACAACGACGATAGTGATAATTAGACTATGTAATGCGGTTTTCTTTTTATTTATGTAATTTTGTTAATTTTATGTCATTTGTAATTTTTTTGAAATGTTATAATTAATAGATTGCTTTTATTTATTTAATTGTTTTGTTATATAAAAAATATGAATTAATGATTATATATATATAGGTTTCGTCCTTTCCCTTGACCACTCCATGCTTTTTGTGATGTGGACGAAAAGTCCACATGGTCTACGGCGCCAACGTGGTAGGGTAAGGGTTTTGCCCTTGCCCTCATGACTCTATGTAGTCTTATTGATTTCATTTCTAAATCTACACTTTTATCAATTATGAGACTTGAACCCTTAACCTTGCGAGAAAAAAAGCACATTTTCACAATTCCATCTCAACATGGTACCACTAGGGATGTGATCTCCGTTAATCTCATCACCCAATCATCTCGTCACGCCGCCTGTCGATGCTCTAACAAGATCAAAAATAACATACAACAATTTTAGATTAAGTGCACCAATTTTAACGTTATTTTACTATTTTTGTGAAAATAATGTTAAAAAAGGGGATGATTAATCATGGATCATGTGGTGGCGTTAATAGCTGAAACACAATGGAGTATATGCACTAATTGGCATTTGTCTTAATTGACGAGTGTTATGTGCCTTATGTCCAAGACTTGATGCAAAACTACCATCGAGTCGGGGGTCTCACTGGAAGCAGTCTCTCTATTCCTACGGGGTAGAGATAAGGTTGTCTATAACTTACCCTCCTCATACCCTACCTTAGCTTTGCTATTTGTGGGATTTACTGAGTATGATGATGATGATGGTGTTCTGCAAGCAAATTAATTAATCTTGTTGTTTTAAACCAATATATATATAGAGGATCATTAGAAAACTACATATAAATGAGAAAACTAACTAAAAAAGCTAAAAAACATACAAAAAAATTTTTTTACAATTTTTTATAAAAAAAATCTCTATTTTTTATATATAATTTAAAAAAAAAAAACTTGTACTACACATGTGCATTACATGCTTAAAATTAGCTTTTATGTTTAGTTTAGCTTTTAGGGTTTTTGGAGGTTTAGGATTAGGATTAGATTTTTGGGTGTGTGTGTGTGTGTGAGGGGAGGGGGGGGGGGTTAGGTTTTTGGGCTGTGGAGGTTTTAGGTTTTTGAGAGGTGTCGATAAGGGTGGGTTAATTTTCTAGTAGTCATGCTCCATAAACTATTGTTTGTTAGCAATCATCTACGTAATTATCGTTTGTGTTTCTTTTGTCATTGTTAGTCAGTTTTCTAGTAGTCATGCTCCATAAACAAATATGCATCATTTTTCATTCAAAATTATTTTTTTAACACATACGCTATCATTATATAATACTAGTAAGTTCAACTTGGTTTACAAATTTTTAACGAAATTTCTTCTTCATAAGGGTGAGCGGAGTGGGGCGATAAACCCACTCGGTACCACCCCCCATCCACCGCCAATAACTTTACCGATCAAATGTTACCGAAATGGGGAGCATTTTCGGTGAAGGTTTACCGAGTCGGTGAGAAGGAGGGAAGGGGGAGAGAGATGGGTGTGTGGTGGGGTCCATTCTTTCTCGACCAATCACACATTTTTCTTTTTTTTTAAATAGTTTATCTAAACCCCATTAGGTAAACCACCATCAACGTTTTTGAGCATTAGGTAAACAAATTAAATAACTTGACGTGGCACTGTCTGATTGGGTGAATGAGGAGTTTACCTATTCTAAATAGGTAACCACTCCCTTCACCCTAAGATCATATATCAAGTCTCAAAAATATTAAATTTTACACAAAAAAAAAAAAAAAAAAAAAAAAAAACTGAGGAACTGCTTGCTTCCTTCAACATTGTGATACAAGGAAAATTATTTTCTATGTTCATGTATTTGTGGACCCACCACACACAACCCTTCTTTTATATCTACTATATAAAGGGTTCACTCTACCATCACTTTTGCACCACTCATCAGAACTAATAAGAGAGACATAGAGAGCGAAGTAACATTTCTTTAAAGAACACTCGATTTGTATTAGTAATCAGTAAAGGAAAATGACTGGGAACCTGGCTCACCTCACTCTGGCATTTGGCCTTCTTGGTATAAACTTCCTCTCTTTTTGTCTATATTTTTATGTTTGAATTTTTAAACTCCATAAATTCATCAAAAAATGCACTCTAGTAATTAAGTACAAGGATTCTGTAGTAACATTTGCTTCGTAATATTTTCAGGCAATATTGTCTCATTTATGGTATTTCTTGCACCAATGTAAGTCTTGTTTTTCTTCAGGTTGCTATTTCATTATTTTTTTCATGATATACTATAATTTATCTAACCTTAATTTTTATAACAATGCAGACCAACATTTTATAAAGTGTACAAAAATAAATCAACTGCAGGGTTTCAGTCAGCACCTTATGTGGTGGGACTATTCAGTGCCATGCTTTGGATATATTATGCATTGCTAAAGACCAATGTTATGCTTCTCATTACCATTAACTCAGTCGGTTGCTTCATCGAAACCTTGTATATCTGTTTCTTTCTATTCTATGCACCAAAGAAAGCTAGGGTATGTACTAATAATTATTTTACAAAGAAATCATACAATGATCATAGTTATCAATGAGAATGTGCATGGAAGTAACCGAAATAAAAACTTGGTTATGCAGATGGAGAGTTTGAAGCTAATTGTATTGCTAATAGTCGTTGGCTTCGGATTGATTGTTGGCTTGACTCAGTTTTTTGCAAGTGGAGTTACTCGTGGCGTGATAGTTGGATGGATATGCCTTGTGTTCTCTTTATGTGTTTTTGTAGCACCTTTGGGAGTTCTGGTAAGCATAAATGCATAAAAAGCATATATTAACTTTATGAAACAACAAATAATATTTGCATTTTCTAGTCTTAATGCTCGAAATATATGCACGCCATATTTTAATATTTTTTTCGCAATATCTTGCAGCGACAAGTGATTAAAACAAAAAGTGTAGAGTACATGCCAATTCTATTATCGGTAGCACTTACCCTCAGTGCAGTTATGTGGTTCTTTTATGGTCTTCTTCTTGGTGACTTCAATATTGCGGTACGAAGTTATCTCCAACTCTCAGTTATCTTTTCGTATAGAGCTCGTGGTTTGACTTTTTTTATTACAGATTCCAAATGTGCTTGGATTTACCTTAAGTATTATTCAAATGATACTATACTACATGTACAAGAACAAGAGGCCCGTTTCCGATGAAAAAATGTCCGAGTTTGAAGCTAAAAAATATCCTGTTGGTGAAATGGAGGAGAAAAAGATCCAAGAAATAGTTGACCACAAAACAATAGATGTTTTGAAGCTAACCGCTTTAATTTCTTCTGATATTCTTCCGGTTGTGACGAAACTCAAAGAAAATGGACATGAAGCGGGTCATGTAGCCGTTGAAACTCAAGCTCACCCAAATGTGCCTAATCACATCGTTGAAGTCACCGCATGATGAGATATATGTATATACCTTCTCATTTTGATTTAGAAAAATCAAATACGTATGGGTGTTGATCTTGCATATATTTGTATTTTTCTTCAATGAAGTTAGTGAATGTAAACCTGCCTGAGCTTACAAAATTTATGTCATTAATTATCCTTCTTTTTTTTTTTCAAGATCTCTCGGGCAACCTAAAATCCCCTAATTATTAAAGGTAAAATTATATTTAACGGGACAATTAAATGGATTGCAAATCTGCTCTAACCTATTAAGTGTAGCTAGACTTACTATTATTGTTCTTACTTGAGGTCTAAATGAAACTCTTTGGTCTAATAGTGTTGAAAGTTACTATTTCAACTCCTTTACCTTATGTTAGTAAGATGTGTGTATTATTCTTGTCAAGATTAGATTGTAAACCTATGCATTCAAATTTTGATTCTGAAAGGGGTGTGACTTAATTATACTTCTTGGCAGTGGCGGACCCAGAAATTATTTGTTGGGGGTGCGGATGAGGTGTTCAACCATATTTTCAAGGGGTGCGGTCGGGTATTTTGCCTAAAATATACACTAAATTTTTTTTTCAAGGGGTGCGGCCGCCCACCCTGACCAAAGGGTAGGTCCGCCCCTGCTTCTTGGGACTTCAATATCACGCAAGTTATGACTAAAGTAATAGTGTCGTGGAATTAGTATAATTTATATATGATTCTCCTCATGCTCTGGGCCGGCCAACCCGTGCCGACGCTCAAGGCCCAAAATTTCAAAGGGCCCGAAAAGTCTTTATAAGCTGTATAAAGAACAAAATGGCGGATGGGAGTGCGGATTCATAGTGTTGGGATATATGATGGAGTTTGTCTATACATACCAAGAAAATTTTCCCACGAACGTAAGTATTTTATATATACCATGTCTTTTAGTGTTTATATATGTATATAGTTTAGATCTAACTTATATTTATTTGTTTCTTTTTAGATTTGGCAAACAACAAGAGTTGCTACACAAAAGGACATCGATCATTTACTAAGGATCATAATGCCTTGGTTTTTTGTGAAAATGTTTTCAAATTGGAGCTATACTTTTAAATAGATTTAGGTGTTACTACTCTTTATTTTCTTAGTATGGATTTATATCTCGTAGAAATTTATGTTTTGTTGGATTTGTTAAATCAGTGTTATTGAATCTAAAGTTTCCTTTTGAATTTGTGAGTTGGTCTCTGATTTTGGTTTGAATATATGTTCCAGGTTTGAGAATTATGAATCAGTGTTGAATTTGTGAATATTGTAAATTTGTGAGTTGGTCTAATTGGTGTTGTTCCAGGTTTGTTAAATAAGTGTATTCCTCAATTGGTTTAAATATATTTCCAGGTTTTTTGCTAAATAAAATATTTATTTTGATGTTTTTATTTTAGGGCTCCAAATTTATCCAAACCGCTGCTACAAATATATTTATTCTTTATTTATTTTATTTTATTTTCAAAACGTTGTAAAAATGTCTTTTAAAAACTATTTACTCTTTAATTTATTTTTTCCTAAACGCTGCTAAAAATGTCTTTATAAACGCTTCAAAAGAAAACCTATTTTTTGAGGCACCACTTTTTGAAGTGTTTGGAAAACGCTTCTACAAATCAAATCCACTGCTACAAAAAATCTGTTTTGTACTAGCGTAAGTTTTTATTTTTTTAATTCATTTACCCTTAACCATAATTTTGGGCCCAATTCTTTTCGTCGCCCGAGGTCTTTTTTTTTTTTTTTTTTTGAGAGTTTTCAGGGACGGCTCTGATTCTCCTCATATTGACTTTTCCGTATAATTCAAATCATGCTATATTTTGTATACAACAACAAGCTGGTTACCATAGAAAAGATATCAGCTTTATAAGGGAAAATATGTGAAATTGAGGAGCGAAAGTTCCCAGAAATAAATGATCATAAAAGCATCGATGTGGAGAAACTGATGTGTTGTTTGTTTTTTAAGTGGTAAAATGTCTGCAGTCCGCGGACCCTATCTGCAGACATCTGTAAAAGAAGAGGTGGACCAAACCTCTACAGTCTGTAAGAAAAGGTTGTTTGTTTTTTAACGTATCTAGACTTCTAAAATAAATTGGTGGTGGTGTACGGACGATGGTGGGTGGTGGTGGTGGTGTTGGATGATGCTGGCGGGTGGTGGACATAGACGGTGGGTGGTTGTGGTGGATGGTGGTGGTAGACGATGGTGGTAGGTGGTGGACGGTGATGGTGGGTGGTGGACGGTGATGGTGGGTGGTGGACGGTGATGGTGGGTGGTGGACGGTGGTGGTAAACGTGGGTGGTGGACGGTGGTAGTGGACGGTGGTGGTGGTGATGGACGGTGGTGGTGGTGGTGATGGACGGTAGTGGTGGTGATGGACGGTGGTAGGTGGTGGACGATGGTGGTGGTGGTGATGGACGGTGGATGGTGGTGGATGGCGGTGGTGGTGGTGGTGTTTAACCCTCTGCAGACCTCAGAAGATCTTAGAAGTGGTTGGGCCAAGTCGGTACCAAGAAGAGCTCGCACAGACTTTTTTTTTTTTTTTTAATGAAACGTCTTTGGAAAAAAAACAATCTGCACCAAGAAGAGCTCGCACAGACATTTTTTAATGAAACGTCTTTGGAAAAACACACAGTCTGCTTATGTCAATGTCTGTGCGCGGTCTGCGATGTGCAGACAGAAGAGCCTGCGCAGATCTTCTTAACCGGCATATTAGTAAATTTCAAAAGTGCCAATGAGTCCTAGATCAATTGGTTTGTGATGAGGCACCCCATGGCTTTCCAATGTGAAGCTCATGGGTTAGAATGCCTGCGCAGATCTTCTTAACCGGCATATTAGTAAATTTCAAAAGTGCCAATGAGTCCTAGATCAATTGGTTTGTGACGAGGCACCCCATGGCTTTCCAATGTGAAGCTCATGGGTTAGAATCCCACTAAGTGGGTCAGGGGTTTTAGCATAGTGGGCCTTCGGATGGTGAGTTTCCCTGGAATGGTGGGCGAGCCTGATCACCAATGTTGTCTATGTTTGCAGGGTATGGGTGGCCTTTCGTTGAAGATGAAGATTCCAATACGAATGGTAGATGAATTTTGCTAAGATTTTTAGAAGGAAAACAGAAAGCAAATACTTTTGTTATTGATTGTGTAGTGCGTCCAAAAGTTTTGCCCTTTTTATCAATTTGCTATTTCGAGCTCCATGAATCCACGTTTATCATTCTCAGCCATTCCCATGATTAGAACTTTTGTCTTTCTTGCAAAATCATTGAATGGAGTGGTACATGACATATTTGGATAACTCTACTTTTGCTAAGCGAGTGTATGTTGGTTTCCTTTTTATCAATATAAATCATATATTGCTTTTACACTAAAAAATTTTACAATATACCTTTGTAACTAATTCGCGGCCGTGCTTTACGGTCACAAAAACTTTGTGGCAATCCATTAGTGATATCTTTGTGACGTAATAGATTAACGACTGGTGGCGATAAAAATTTGGTCACTATATATGCAACACAACCAAAGTATGATTTGTCTTTGCGAAAGACTGAATGGCGAAGAGATTAGTTGCTACTATGTGATTTTTTTATTAGATTTTTTTACTTTTCTTAGCGACCAATTCTTTTTATTTTATTAGATTTTTTTACTTTTCTTAGCGACCATGTTTATTAATGTTTCAAGTGTTTGTGATCGATTTGTAACAGATTTATTAATTTTCTTAAAAGACAATTAAATAATTTGGGTCGGTTTTTATGTGTTTTTAAAGAGCATTTGCAACAGCTTAATTTTATTTTGAAAAACAATTTTGCAACAAATTTATTTATTTATTTTTTAGATAAACATTTGCAAATTTCAAAAAGGGTAAATTACACTTTTCGTCCTTTATGTTTGTATCAGATTGCAATTGATGACCTTTAACTTCAATAATTACAGTCACAGTCCTTTTTTTTAAAAACTCATTACACCCTATGTCCTTTACCATTAACTAGGTTAAAATTTTCAGTTAAATATGACATGTGACTTGCATATGAGGGTAGATTAGTAATTTTACAATTATATTTAAAATATATATAACTAAATAAACAATTCCAACCACTTTATCTCAATAAGGTCCCTCTCCCCTCTTATCTCTCTGTCTCAGTTCATCTCTCTCTCACTCTCTCTCAAAAACCAACCCCCATCACCACTATAACAGCCGTCACCACCACCAGATCCACCACAAAACACCACCGCCTCCATCAAGATCTACCACACCGTCACAGAGCCTCCATCCAGATCCGCCACACCACATCACCACCTCCATCCATCCAAATCACCACACCGCAAAGTCTGAATCCTTTGACCAAATTAGGGCCACCTTCATCCATCTAAACCGCCACCCCCTGAACAGCGCCTCCTTCATCAAACGACCAATAACACCACCAACAACCAATCCCTCTGTATTTTAATGATTGTTGCTGCTCTTGTGATGTTCATAAGATAGAGAGAAAAGATGATAGAAAGATTGGAGAAGAAGTGAGAGGCGGCTGTGGATTTTGAATGTTAGGGTTTCCTACTTTTTCTTTTGTTATCAGACTTTAACATGGGCCATTTTTTTTTCTTTTTTATGTTTTAAAACAAGATCTGGATATGTTGATCTAATACTTGAAAAGTAAAGTGCAATTTTTAATTTTTTGAAGTCTAAAATGTCATTGGAATTAGAAGATCTGGTATGCTTTTGGGAAGTGGAAACTTTAAAGGAAAATAGGTATTTTGGTTTCTACGGTGGGAGGTGGTGGTGCGGTTAGGTGGTGGTGGTAGGTGACGGATGGTGGTGGACGAGAGAAATAGACGTATTTAAATGTTATTTATTTTTTATTTATTAAGAAACATTTTAATTAAAAGTGTTAAATGACCAGAATACCCTTAAGTGAATAAACTTAACTGAAAATTTTAACCTGGTTAGTATTAAAGGACGTGCAATGTAATAAGTTTTACAAAAAAGGACTGTAACTGTAATTATTAAAGTTAAAGGTCATCCATTGCAATCTGATACAAACATAAAGGACGAAAAGTGTAATTTATCCTTTCAAAAAAAATGAATAGTTTGATCGATTTTCTAACGACAGCCAACAAGACTTTCCGATCAATAACTTGCAACTGTTTTTCCCGTTGTAAAAATCTGTCGCTAATGTCCAAGTTCTAAAAATGAATAGTTTGATCGATTTTCTAACGCGAGCCGACAAGACTTTCCGATCAATAACTTGCCACTGTTTTTTCCATTGTAAAAATCTGTCGCTAATGTCCAAGTTCTATGGCAATGAAATTCCTTGTCTTTTCCATTTTAATGGTGTTGACATTTATAAAAGCTAGCCAAAATTTCTACTACCCATAATTTTTAAACTAATAGACTGTAATCAGTGGTGGATCCAGAAATTTTTGTCAGAGGGTGCAAAAAATAGGTTAGGTTAGATAGCGTCACGTCATGACGGGTCAACGGGTCTACAATTTATCATCATCAATAATAAGTTAGGTGATATTAGGTAAGCTGAGAGGCATGTTGGATCAGTTCTGTTTGAATGTAATGGAAAACATGAATAATACCTGTTACAGCAGACAGGCCAGCAGAGAATCCAGTCAGAGATGCAGCCATTGAGTTCGACATGATTGTCAGGATGATCTGGTTCCTCCTTAGGGTGTAAGTTATGATGGTGATGAAACCGAAGGTAGGGTAATTTCGGTTATGGGGAGAGAGTGACGAAATTGATGTTGTTATGAGGGTTTGATTGTGTAATGTGTGTAACCCTTTAACTCTCTAATAAGCCCCTTATTTATACACCCAAGAGGAAACCCAATTAGTTAATAAGGGTAATATGGTCCATCAACAATTACCAACTAATTATTAATAGGTTAATAAATATATTTTGATCTAATATAATATAAATGATTATATAGGCTACAAGATTAAATATTACATTTATATATTTAATCTCACATTCTCCCACTTAGCCAAGTAATCATTTATCATGAGTATTAGGTAAGCCTGGCCAGGAGTTAACACTCATTTTAGCTTTAAACCAAGAACTATAGCAGAGAAATACAGCCGTTGAATCATCATTCGACTCAGGACCCCCATTAGTCATACTATAGCCTCAATTTAAAACCTAATAGTTACGATCAAAATATGTATAAGCCCTTTAGCGTCTGATTTGTATTTATATTTGTCTATATGTCATTACACCGGCAGAACATATGGTCCATCAACCCTTTTAGGTCACATTAAACAGCTAAAGTAATGAGGTTTCGAGTCTTGTGCGATCGGTAATGCACAAATCTTGTGCGATCAATAAGGCCCAAACACTTGTGCGATCATTAAGGCCCAAGTACTTGTGCGATCATTAAGGCCCAAAACTTGTGGATCAGTAATGCCTTGTGCGATTAGTAAGGTCTTGTGCGATCCACACATCTTGTGCGATCCACACATCTTGTGCGATTTCCCTTGTGCGATCAGACCTTTTTTTTTTTTTTTTTTTTTTTTGAGATCTGATCTTGTGCGAATGTCTTGTGCGATCAGATCATATCTGATCTTGTGCGACTGTTAAGGGATTTGTGCGATTTTAATTTCGAAACCACTATTAATGCTGTTCATTGTGATAATTAACTGAAAATCGAAATTTAAGGGATTGTGGGATAGTGTTTCCTATTTTATTTCTGATCTAATCTTATCAAAATATTTCGAAAATAATAACTGATATCTCTTTAACAGTTTTCGAAATTTTATTAGATAAAAATAAGATCAAAACAGTAAAAAACACCCACTAATCCAAATTATATTCCAAAATTTATGGAATTTTTCGAATTTTCTTAGAACATTATGATGAACCCTAAAAAATTTAAAGCATAATTCTGGGATCCGAAATCAAAATTTTAAGATTTCAGTTAACAGATTTCGAATATTATTATCCCATTAAGATTTCGAGTCAATTTATCAATCAATTATCTTCCGAAAACAGGGATTTCGGTTCATTAGAACTCGAAATCAACCATGCTATTCATAAACTTTCAAAATTCCGTTTTCCAGATTATGATCCCAGAATAATGGATACAAAAACAGAACTGAGTTTATCAACATATGCTCTGATACCACATGTTGGATCAGTTCTGTTTGAATGTAATGGAAAACATGAATAATACCTATTACAGCAGACAGGCCAGCAGAGAATCCAGTCAGAGATGCAGCCATTGAGTTCGACATGATTGTCAGGATGATCTGGTTCCTCCTTAGGGTGTAAGTTATGATGGTGATGAAACCGAAGGTAGGGTAATTTCGGTTATGGGGAGAGAGTGACGAAATTGATGTTGTTATGAGGGTTTGATTGTGTAATGTGTGTAACCCTTTAACTCTCTAATAAGCCCTTTATTTATACACCCAAGAGGAAACCCAATTAGTTAATAAGGGTAATATGGTCCATCAACAATTACCAACTAATTATTAATAGGTTAATAAATATATTTTGATCTAATATAATATAAATGATTATATAGGCTACAAGATTAAATATTACATTTATATATTTAATCTCACAAGGCAAGCCAGAAGGTAATCTTAATGTAAAACTTATAAATATAATCATTTTTTTAGTGATTGTGTATATAAACAGAAGCTAATCTATAAATTTTGATTTCAATCCAAACACTTCCCACATACAAAATCAAAGTAAGAATTGACAAAGTCAAAAATTCAGTGGGTTAGAATAAAATATTAAGGAGTTGAGTGCCAGTAAAGAATTACATGGGTGCCTAATATAAAATTTGATTAAGTGCCTATATTGATTTTAGCCATTTTTAGAACAAAAATATACTGCATTTAAGAAGTTCAGCGGTTGCCTAGGACCCTCATGGGCTTCAAGTACATCCGTCCCTGACCCTGACTGTAATAGTTATTTTCAACAAACAACAGTGATAGGAACCATAATTAACTCATTTATTTATATATTGTTTTTTAAATGATGGGTATTTTTGTATTTTCATAAAAAAAAAAAAAAAACTTAACAGTAAATTTGATGGGTTAACGGAGGTGGACTGTAATTGTTACAAAAGTGAAAGTACTTAGGTTTTTGGGTTGCGAGGGGGGGGGGGTTGCTTAGGTTTTGGGTGGTGGTGGGTGTGTTTATTTTGTTGTGTTCACATTAGTTCTCGTGGTTCTCGCAATAAGAGTGGTTCTCAAAATGGCTAGGTTCATTTGTGAATAACCCCATTGATTATCAATACACAAGTGTAAATCAATGGCCCGGATTTGATCAGGATTTGATGATGAAAATACACTAGTGTATTTTACAATTTGATGATGTAAATCAATGGCCAGGATTTATTCACTCAATTCACAAATACACTAGTATTCACTCTAGAACCCCGCCATATATATATATATATATATATATATATATATATATATATATATATATATATATATATATATATATATATATATATAGGGTCGGGATTTAGAGAAAACGGTAGAAAGTGTGAGAACGGTGAGAACGCTTATGGATCGTCCGATTAAAACAATCTATGGACTAGATTGGCGCGGTGGCGTTTTCGTAAATAACATCAATTTTATTATGTGGATGCGCCTCATTAAGGGTAAAAAGGTCTTTACACCTCTATACCAAAACGCCATACTGATGAATAAAACGCCATTACGGACCAAAACACATCGCTATATAAACAAACACATCGCTATATAAACAAAAACATCCCAGACATAAAAACACACCCCCCAGAACCTGAAACGCCATATTTTCTACTATATATCATTCATCTTACAAACGCTAAAATCCCCAAAACATCAAACACAGCTACTCAAAAACGCCATATTTTCTGCTATATACCATTCATCTTAGAAAACGCCAAAACACTCAAACATCAAAGATTCCAAAAAAATCGACGGTTCTTTCAGATACACTATTTCCTCGGTAAAACACCAAAAATGCCAAATATCGTTTCTTGTATCTTCAAATATTGTTCTACGCCAAAGTTTCGGATAAAGCATTCTTCCCAGAGGTGTTGTGACTCAAATAACATTTTGCTGCATGAGATGGACAAATCATAAACAAAAACATGTTGGGTCAGACTTATGTCATTTTCTGTGTTTTGTTCTTAATGAATATTTTAATGGCATGAAAAGACGAATGACACTGATGAGTTGTTTGAAGATACATATTCAAACAAAAAACTCATGTCATTTTGTCTTTCCAAATGGCCACAAAAACACAAGCATGGCTAAGCCAAACCACCAGCGAACATGAGTTGTTTTTATTTTTATTTTTTTAATTTTCTTTTTCTGTTGTTTGTTATGTATTTTTCAACTTAGAATAAAAAAAATACATTATGTTAATAAAACGCCAAACAGTCATAATGCATATAAAACGCCATAAATGGAGTAAAAAAGCCAAAAACTCCCAAACTATAATGAAAGTAGTTTGTAGAAGTATTAATTAATAAAATCTAAAAATGGAAAAAACGCCAAAAACTACTTAAACCCATTCAAAAACGCTAAACTTGGGAGTTGGAAAGCCTATGCCCCTAAAAACTCATAAAAAGCTGAACAAAAACAGTAAGAATACACAGTAACTGAAAAGACGGCTACTTTATTAATATCATTTATTAAAAATAAAATCTCGCCTAAACTACGCGCCAAAAACATCCTATAAGAGAGACGTCTCTGCACAATCAACTGATCACAAAACCAGAAACAAACGTCATATTTCCTAGAAACCATTCACTTTAAAAACGCCAAAAATAATAGTTAAAAAGCCACAGATGCAGAACCTCGATTCTGCTATGCTATATTGAGTATTGATCTGAATGAAGTTTCACTGAATGGATTCTTCTCTGAGTTGGGTATCTCTATAATCTTTTGCTGAATGAGATGGACAAATATTCAAGATAAAGAGACTGGTGACACTGATATTACATCATGTCACTTTGTTCTTGATGGATATATTGATGGCATGAAGGGATCAATACATTAGAGCAGGCGTTGGTCTTCAACATGTCATCAAACAAGTATATATCCACCCACCATAAAGGATGCCACAAAAAGTAAGCATCTTCTAAACATGTATACACATATGTTAAAAATCATAATTTAATTAGGTTTAATATTTAATTTTAAAAGGAACATAACAGTTTATTTAAAAAAAACATTAGCACTTCAATCTCTTATAATTAAAATAATAGAGAAATAATTAAAAATGAGAGAGAGAGAAAGTTAAGAGAGGAGAAAATTAAGGTTAGTTCACTCATTTCACTCTCAAGAAGTTGTTCACTCATGATCCTAATCCTATATATATATATATATATATATATATATATATATATATATATATATATATATATATATATAGGGTGGAGTTATTGTAAAAAAGACCAAAAGTGTGAGAAAGGTAAGAAAGAATCTCAACCATTAGATCTAAATTAATTGAAAAGGGTATGATTGTAAATGCACTAACAAATTCAAATATGGTAATCCTTGATTTAAGGATTTGGAGAGAGAAAATCCTTGATTTAAGGAATTATAACCGTCCATAATATCATTCATTTTAACACCATTCAGTAAATGTTCAATTCATGGTGTCTTTACAAAAATAATAGAACACCATTCAGTAAACAAAAAACACCATTCAGAAATAAAATAACACCCTTCAGGAACAAAAAACACTATCTAGTAAACAAAAAAAAACACCATTCAGAAAAGATAACACCATTCAGTAAGATAACACCATTCAGTACAAAGAATATAACACCATTTGGAAAATAAATATAACACCATTCAGAAAAAGAAAAAAACACCATTCAGAAAAAGATAACACCATTCAGTAAAAATAACACCATTCATAAAAGATAACACCATTCAGTAAAAAATAACACCATTCAGTTAAAAAAAACACCATTCAGAAAATAAAAAAAACACCATTCAGTACACAAAATAACACCATTCATTACAAGATATAACACCATTCAGTAAAGAAAAAAATAACACCTCTGTATCATCTTCTCCACTTCCGGCACCACCACTGCCACTTCCGGCACCACCACTGCCACTTCCGGCACCGCCACTGCTGCACCACCGATAATTTTCCTACCACGTAACTACATATCTCGCCGTCGCCGCTGCCGCTTGCAGTCACTTTCCTCCGAGCGTCGGACCGTAATTCCCCATCGGACATCAACATCGCCCGTCGTCGGCCTTCGTTCCTCAGCCGTCTTCTTCAGTCTCCGATCAACAGTCGTCGGCCTTCGTTCCTCAGCCGTCTTCTTCAGACTCCGATCAACACCCTTCACACCGGAAACCAAAACCGTCGCTGGTTCAGATCAAAAACATTCTTCTTCGCTACTCAAGAAGAAAGAGAGAAAGATCTCTCTGATCGTGCGATTGGAGAGAGAGAGAGATTATAGGGAATTTGATTACAGTTACCTATTTTGAATGGATCTAAAAGACTTTATTACCCCTATAATTTTCAATTCAGTCCAAAAAATAAAACAAATTTTACAATTTGGTCCCTATTAATCTAAACCATTAGATCAAAAATCTAATGGTGTAGATTCTTTCTTATCCTTCTCACACTTTTAGTCTTTTTTACAGGATCCTAACTCTATATATATATACATATATAGGGTAAGGTTCATGCGAGAATCACCTTTATTGCAAGAACCGCGAGAACCAATGTGAACACAACCTAAAATAGCTAAAAAAAAACCTAAAAAAACCCTAAAAAAAACCTAACCCCCACCCCCCAAAAACCTAACCCCCCCCCTCTCCCAAGCTAAATGCTAAAAACTAAAACCCCAAAAAAACCTAAAAAAAACCCTAACCCCCAACCCCCCCCCCCCCCAAAAAAAAAAAAAAAACCTAAACCCCCCTCCCCCACCCCCCAAAAACCTAAACCCTCCCCACCCCCCCCCCCCCCCTCCAAGCTAAAATGCTAAAAACTAAACCCTCAAAAAAACCTAAAAAAAATCTAAAAAAATTAAAAAAATCTAAAAAAATTTTTTTAATATTTTTTATGTTAAAATCGCTACTTTTAGTAGCCAAAAAAACAATTTTTTTTTTGCTACTAAAAGTAGCGATTTTTATATAAAAAAAATTGTGTGTTTTTTAGCTATTTTTGGTTGTGTTCACATTGGTTCTCGCGGTTCTTGCAATAAAGGGTGGTTCCTAACGGATCTTTGTCCTACATATATATATATATATATATATATATATATATAGGGGACCGCTAGAATGAGAACCACCTCGAGTTGTAAGAACCGCGAGAACCACACCGTACGGGGCGAGGTGGACAAATTTTTTTTTTCAAAAACGTAGATGCATGTATTATAAACACATTCGTAAAAAAAAAATTTTAAAAATGCCGTGCGTGTAGTTTTTTACACCACAAGTTTGTGGTTTACGAGTTCCATAAATTTACGAAACTCGTAAACCACAAACTTGTGGTGTAAAAAACTACACGCACGGCATTTTTTTTTAAATTTTTTTTACGAATGTGTTTATAATACATGCATCTACGTTTTTGAAAAAAAAACTGGTCCACCTCGCCCCGGATCAAGTAGTTCTCGCGGTTCTTACAACTCGAGGTGGTTCTCATTCTAGCGGCCCCATATATATATATATATATATATATATATATATATATATATATATATATATATATATATATATATATATATATATATATATATATATATATATATATATAGGCTAGGAGTTGGCTAAAAAGTCCAAATTTCCTAAAAAGTGTAGAAAGTCATAAAACACCACATCGTCAACCATAAAACACACCAAAAACCCACAAATAACAAAATGAAGATTAATAAAACATCATATATGTGGGTTGTGTTTTGTGTTTTGGGTGATAAGGCTCTGATTATCGACTAACAAATATTATTGTGTTTTATGTTGATTAGCATGTTGTGTTTTATATTCATAGTTCTACGATTGTGTGTTTTAAGTTTTTATGAACTATTATGGTTTGAATATGGTGTTTTAGTAATTTTCACTCTATTATTTGTGGGTTTTAGGTGTATTTTATGGTTGAAATTAGAGTGTTTTATGACTTTTTACACTTTTTAGGAAAGTTGGACTTTCTAGCCGAACCCCACCCTATATATATATATATATATATATATATATATATATATATATATATCGGGATGTGATCCGGTACAATAACATTTAGCGTGCAAAATGTACGAAGTAAGGATAAAAAGGATATTGTGACATTTTCGTAATTACGATAATTACACAATTTAACAAATAATTACTTGATAACAATATTGTACAAGAGTAATAATAGTTGTGTTACTTAAGTTGTAACGTAATCTTATTACTCTAATACAACTTTGTTGTAGCGTAATTAAAGTAACTATTAAAATGTCACCATGTAATGTTTCCTTCACTTTAAAATATTATTTCTATCGCATTTTGAGCTCTTCCCGTTCATAATGGAAAAAACTTTTAGAAACCCTATCATGTCCCTTTGCACTTTATAATTATTAGAATTAAAAAGCACTAAATAGATTTTTTGCAAGCTTTACATGACGCATTTGTGCTTTAATCTGGTTCATAAACAATTTAAGAAATGGTATGCAATCATATAAGTTTTCCATAAAATGTGTGTGGCTAGATTTAATGACAGCCTATCAGAATTAAAGAAACGATAATATATCATATCTCTGAATTAAAGAAACGATAATATATCATATCTCTTCGTAAATGTTTTCACCTTTATGGTAGGTTTTGTAAGAAAAAGAAAAGTGAGATGTTACCTACTCCGGGTCTCCTGTTGTTGGGAATATTTGGATCTAGATGGTGTTTGTGATTACCTTTTGAAGTGATTATTTGATTATATTGTGTTTGTAAAACATAAATAATCTATAAAAGTGTTTGGATGAAAAAGTGATTATCTGCCTCCAAAACGCAATTTTGGAGAAGCATGTACCTACATGCTTTTTCAAAACGCGGTTTTGAAAACGCAAAATCTATTTTGAAAACGCAACACCAAACACCCCCTTAGCAAGACAAAAAAAAAACCGGCTTTTCATTTAAGTCTAGGTCGACTATTAATTGGAAACCACACTAAATACAATAACCCTATCAATCATTTAAGTCTAGGTAGACTATTGATTGGAAACCACACTAAATACAATAACCCTATCAATCTATTTATATTAAAACTGTAAGGCCCCTAAACGGGCACCTTACCGTTGGTCACACACAGTGTACTATAACGCTTTATCAATATACGCAACGGAACTTTTTTCAACTAAAAGCACTACATAATTTATCTAAACACAAAATGCTATTTAGTCATTAACAAACAGAATGCACTCCACCCTACCACGAGTAATCTCTTCCGCTAGCCAAGAGCAACACCGACTCGAATCACCCACCTGCAAGACAATCTTACATACATACAAAAGTCAGCTACGCTCAGTGAGTTCTAATAGTGTAAGTTAAAGTATTTAAAACCCAAAGTAAACACTTAATTTTAAAATCAAAACACCATCGTTACAAAATCACCAACATTGTATTATAATATGTTAACATCCATTTTGTCCACCCCAACCGATGGCGGAAATATCGGAGTGAGATGAATGAGATTGCTCAAAACATCATAACGAACTAAAGATGACAATAACTTAAATAACAATTTTCATTCCATTGCTAAAGGTCACATTGTCTTGAAAATGATAGTACAACACATTTCAAATTTAAACATAACAAGTATAAAATTCATAAATAAATTTGTTTGAGTTTCTAGTCCACCCTAAATAAATTTCTTGTCGTATTGTCATCAATTTTCTGCAACATGTATTAAAGTATATGTCAACACAAAATGATCGGTGAGCATACAAGTATTTTTACATAGCATAAGTATAGAAATTGTCTCAAATCCACATGGCAATTCTATACTAAGTTATATGAATCCTACTAGCTTGCATTACTAGAATTCAAACAAAATTGTCCGCTAGTGTAATCTTATCGTCGCAATGATAAGACCGTAAAGATTAAATATCATTGCAATGATAAGACCGTAAAGATTAAATACTTAACAATAACCCACAACGGGCGGTGTGCTACTCCTATAGCGCTATACATGTTAAGGTAGGCTTATTCAAGTTAATGATAGATAGCATGCATATAATGTGTCCTTGCATGTATAAGAAATAACATAACAAGTAGCATGTTGATAGATTGAGTGTTTGCTTAAGCATGACTATATGTATGATTGTGATTTTGATAGTGATACATGTTGCAACCCAAAGTGTATTTAAAACATAAAATGGGTCAAGTATACTCACGGTTTGCAAAGCTTCCACAAATGTGAGTTGATGAGACTTGAAGGTTTGGACACCAAAGTTACCCTACTATGGGGGAAAACGAAGGTGTGTAAGTTCGTGGAATTGAAGATGGATTTGGATTCGGAATTTTAATTAATAGAAAGTATGTATACAAGGAAAATTACATCTTATCTAGACACTTAATTTAGACGCTATGTTTTAGTGTGTTTTCATGGGTACCAAATCACCCATTAGAATCCAATTTGAGAAATCAAGAACAAGGATGATATCTACCATAACTCATAACATTCAACCATGATTCGGTTGATATTGTGGTTCGGTTTGTATGGTATTTGTGTGTGTGTATAGTTAGTAGTCCAATGTTAGGTTAGTCATGTATGGTCATGTAAAGGAAAGGATTAAATCCCTTAACATTCTGAATTCACCAATGCACAAAATCATCACAAGGGTGATTTCGGATGGTCATGAATCTAAGAACAAGAATAAAATCTTCTAATTCACTAAGACAACCAAGTGGCTTAAACTAGACGGGTTTCGAACATGAATAGTGTTCGAAGACTATTCATAGTAAATCAACCAAATGTCCATTCGGGACGTATTTTATATCCACTAAAAGGTCTCTGAGTCTCCGTCGTTAAGAATTTTAGTTTGAAGTGAAATACTCAGTGAATAGGGAAGAAAACACTGAATTACTACAATTGCGCAAAGCTCAGTGAAAATATAAATTTTATAATACTTCCATAATCTTGGGGCATTTACAAAGAAACCATCGGATGTGATTTTGTTATTGTTGTAAACCTTAATGTAATATATGTATTTACATGAGTTGAAATGAGTGATTTCTTGAATATGGGATGTGTATGCTAAATTAAGAAGTCATTGGTGTTGTGACCCGTATGTACAAATACACGTGATTATCGAGTAGTGCTTATAAACGAATGACACTTGTGTCAGTAAACATATGTGACCTAATTGAGTATGTTATGAATACATACATGAATTATCAAGCGTAGGTTAAGTAAAAAAATGATCATATGTTGTCTGATGAATTACAATATAGTTATGCGGCAATTTACTATTTTATCTATATTGACCAAATTGCTTTAATAATGGTTTACTTTGAAGTGTCTTTCACTCTATATTAGCAGGGATATACATGAAATATGGATGAAGAGCTTCCGGATTAGAATGGAGAAAGTCACGTAATGCGTGACTTAAGATAATGAAGTAGAGGTTCAACGTTGTTTTGTTAGGTGTCATGAGCATTAAAAAAACTCCTTTATGTTTAATGCAAAATAGTATAATGAGTCCTCACTTAGCAAACACTAATTTTAGGGTGTTTTTCTGTGCATGTGATATGTTTGAGAATTATAAACGGGGTAGATAAGTCATGAGAATCAACATGGTGGCTTGAACCGATAACATGAAAGAAGAAAAGAACTCACAAATTCTAGTGGTAAAAAGGCGAAAGTGATCAAGTCTTCGAACCAGGTCAACTATGGAAAGATTTAGTGATGTTTTGTTCACTAAGTATATCGGTTTTCTTATCGGGTCAAATTGACCTAGTTGTTTACATTTTGGAGTTTAACTTCAACGTTTACTTTAGTTGAGCGCTAGTATGTCAATGTAGTAGTTGGTTATGTTTGTTTTTATAAAAACTTCGGTTGTAAAGCAGGTTTTTTTTTGTAAGGAATTGTCGTTTTGCAAACGGGTCGTGACGAAATTTCTAAATGAGTATTTGTAAATGTTTTATTAATCCGAATATGTGGATTAATTTATTTATGGAATAATAACCTTTATTAATTAAGATAAAAAATGGGCCTATTTTCCGCAAAGTATTTTAATATTGTTTTTAACGAGATGCTCGATACATTTTAACACCTTCTTCAACCCATATTTTCAAGCAGATATGATTAATTATCGAGATTTACAAGTTTTGCTCAAGAATCTGGCCGGAATCTCTAGACTACCACTAATTTTTGGTCAAGTAGGACTGGATTTGACCACTGTTGACTGCCTACTAATTAATTGGCCGATTAGATGAAATTACTCGGTAAACCTCCAACTAGCGATTAATAGGCAACTAACCGGAAGCTAGTCGGGATTTTTACAACCATCCATATACATATACATACATATATACATACACACATATAGATACATATACATATACACATACCCATACACACGCTAACCCCCACACACCGCCTACACACACGTACACACATACACATAGACACACATACACATACACATACACATACACATACACATACACATACACATACAACTTAGAACCATTGGGTGTCAGCCCAACGGCCACCAGCCCGCATTCTAACCCGGAGGTGGCGGGTTCGAGTCTTGCTCGTTCCCAATGCCCCTACGGTAGCGGATTTACCCCAGACTCAGGCTTGCTGGGTGGCAGTCTGCGAGGTGGGATCACCTCGGCGGTTGGGAGGACCGTGGAATATCCCCCCCCCCCCCTACACATACAACTTAGGCATGGATACATACATATACATATAGGTGGTCAAATTTACCGGTTTTTAACCGTAACCAAAATCGGTTATTAACCGGAATCAAAATAACCGGTTTAGGTTAGTAATTAACCTCGGTTTGTAGACGGTTTTCATCCCCAAGAGTTGTAACCGGTTATTATTAATCGGCTTTTTAATCCTGAATAACCGATTAACCGGTCTAATCTTCCTAAAAAAAGCACGGCAGCCTGCAGATTATTTGTGAACGTTGGGGAGCTGAAAAACCAATCATATGACCGTTAGGTGAACGTTAGGGACAAATTTTAATGGGTTTTTGACCCACAAAATATGTATAAATAAGAATTGGATGTACATTTTTTAGTTCCATTTCAATTCTAGCTCAAAAACACACTTATAAATACAAAAAAAAAAAACGCGAAAGTTTAATACATTTCAAATGGCGAGTTCGAGTGCTCATGACTTGGTTGGTGTTGGTTCTACTAGTGAGTTGTTTGTAAAGAAGATCTTGAGCACGAATAGGGACCCAATGCTATGGGTGAATCTTGATTTATGAGAGATTTCGAATGGAAAAGAAAAGGCGAGGTGCAAAAATTACGAGGTGTTTCTTGCAACGTCATCGAACTCTACTTTGAGAGAATATTTGGCGTCGCATTGCAAGGCGTTGAAAAAAAATCTCGCTAGTGATCAAGCGCAAATATCACGGGGTATAGGTGTTTGGAATTTCGACCCGGAGGCGGTTCATCTAAGGATCACTCAATTTGTTATTCAAGAATCATTGTCGTTCAATCAATTTGACAATCCGCGCTTGACTAAGTTGATTCAAGAGACGCTTTAACCACGTTACGTTCACGTAAGTCATTCGACTCTTAGACGCAATTGTTTAATGATGTGGGTAAAAGCTAAAAAAGAAATTATTTTAGGTTTTGAAAAATTAAATACTGGTGTTAATTTAACAACCGACGTATGGTCGGCTCCATTTGGTTTACCGGATTCTTACATTTGTGTTACCACGCATTGGATCGATCCCAATTCGTGCAAAATGATAAACGTACAATTGCGTTTGATATATTTGGTTATCCACACACGGGGGGAAATATATTTCATGTCTTAGAAGATGTTATCAAAACTTATAAATTAGAAAATAAAATACTTTCTATTGCTTTTGATAATGTGTCAAACAACACAAGCGCGGTGCAAATGTGAAAAATAAAATACAGTCTGATTTGTGGCGGAGAATTTTATCATAGTCGATGTGTTGCATACATCATTAACTTGGTTGAGCAAGACGGGCTAAATGTTGAGTCCGTTAAAGAAACTTTTAAAAATATGTTACGTGACGTTTTTCAAGATAGTAGAAAAAGATATGTGGATTATAGAAAATGGTGTGCAACTTTAAAAAAGAAATGTTATAGTGCACATTTTGACATGGTCGGCCGTTGGAACTCTACGTGGAGAATGTTTGATAGCGCGATAATGCAAAGAGAAACCTTAAAATCTTTCCACGATAGTCTTACAACGGCCGGGTTGGTGGAACCATTTGATGATGATGGTTGGAGGTGTATTGAAACGTTAACACAATTACTTAAAGTTTTTAAAACCACCACAACGATTTTACCGGGAGTTTATTATCCCACTAGTTCTTTGGTGCTTAAACGACTATTTTTTATGTGTCAAAAAGTAAACGATTTTGAATTCGAATGTGACATTTATGAACAAATGATTGTTCCAATGAGAGAAAAAGTTTAAAAAATATATTCAAGAAATGCCACCAGTTTTTACATGTGTCGCCGCCTTGAACCCGACTATAAATATTCCGGATGTTGAGATGATGATTTCAGATATTTGTTCGGATTTAGGGTTAAATGAAGAATACCCCAATTTTACAAGAAATGCAATAAAACGTTTTAACGTTCTTTAAACAATCTTTGTAATCATTATCTTCAAAAATATGGTAACGTATCATCATTACACCAAACAATGGCGGCGAGCTCAAAGGCGTCGAGAAAAAATGCGAAGTTAAATTTATATAATTCGTTAAGAAATGAAAATAGTAAATGTTCTCGAGGTGATGCCTCAAAATAGTGAACTCAGGAGGTATAAATATGTTGATTTTTTAGCAACCATGTTACCCGACGAGTTTCACAACTTTGATATTTTGGCTTGATGGAAGATACAAGAACCAAATTATCCCATTTTAGCCGCCAGGGCACATGATCTACTAAGTTCCCAAGCTTCTACGGTAGCTTCGGAGTCGGCTTTTCTCTTAGTGGAAGAGTACTATCCATTCGATGAACAAGATTCACACCGGAGGCGATGGAAATGTGTATTTGTTTGAATGACTACTTGGATGGCGTTGAACGTATACAACATATTTCAAATCTTGAAGGCGAGTTTGCGGTGGAAGAACAATTACATGATGTTGAAGTATATTAAGGACGTGCACAACCACTTTACGATGACGAACTCATGTACGATGAATCCGTACACTCTACTAGCCCCCGAAGCGACTAAACGACGAAACGACACGACGAGAACTTGATTCTAGAATAGTTAAGAAAATTGTATTGGATATTTTCATATCTTTTTATGTAATATTAGTTGCAAAACTATTAAAACTAAAAAACGTATTTTATTTGGTTTATTTGTGTGTTTAACTTTTTTATTTTTCCAGCCTTTTTTTATTTTTCCAATTTTTTAGATTTTATAACAAAATAACCGAAAAAATCATTTTTTTTACCGGTTCGTAGGTTAACCGGTTTATATTAACTGGTCGGTTATTATCTATTATTGATACACACGTCGAAAAACCGGTTATTAACTGGTCGGTTAATAACCGAACCGGGGTTTTTTTTTTTTTTTTTGCCAATAATTTATGAAACCGGTTAACTAGTTTCGATTATGAAAGAAAATGGTTTGGGCATGTCTACATATGCATATACACACCTTAACATATACATAGACACACACATACACATAGACATAGACAGAGATACAGATACATACATATATACTTAACAAATACAAATACATATACATATTAGTGGCCCTAATTAATAATGAACAATAGCAATTAACCTTAGTGAGCATACTAAACCGAGAATGTTCCTAAATCTACCATGTAAACGGTTAAATAATAATCTATATATACTTAAACATTTAGTCATATCAACTTTTTTACAACTTTCATTATGAGTCTCTTAAATACATTTGTGTCTTTCAAAGGCATAATTGTCCTTTTCATTAAGGAGGCATAAATCCAATTAGTAAATTAGAAATGATTACTATATTATAATGCTTATTAAATTTCGAAACTGTTAAACTAATGGCCATAATTGCCAAATAAATACAATAACTATGTAGAGACTTAGTGATAACAAAAAAGAATTCAAAGGTTTTGTAACTGGCCGAATTTTCCCTACATTAATTAGCAAATTACTCTCCTCTCACATATTTACTTTTCAATTTTCTCTCATCTCATTTGTCCATTTCTCAGTCTCATATGTTGTAAACTATTTTCAAAACTTAACACATTGTACAAGCAATCAAAGAAGATTGTACAACCTCATTGAAAAACCAAAACCACCAGCACCACAGTTGATTAATTATGCTGAAAAGAGGGTTGAAAAGGAGGAACAAAGATGAGAGAGCGACCCAAGGTAAGGGTTTTGCAGTGGTCAGCGGCGACGGCGGGTTGGGTGGCAGCGGTTGACGAGAAGATCGATGATGGTGGAGAGAGGGGAAAAGAGTAGAGAGGAAGATGTGATGGGATAGAGTTGGAGAGATGTTGTAAAGTTTATGGCAAGGGAAATGATGGTTGAAGGTGGGTTACAAACGGTGGGAGCGAAAGGTCTTCAACAAAAGACGAATAAATCTTCTGGCTTCAAAACCAGTTAAGGTTGTTGAGAGATTTGCAAATCCAGAAATTTTTGTCCCATAAATCATGGAACAAGAACCGAGCTTTCCATTCTTTTACACCTTACCAGATCACCAATCCAAGTCAATTCAACGCCTGACTAGGATGAAACACCTACAGTTTTTGTCATATTTCTTTTTTTGGTCAGCCATATTTAATTATATGGTTTTTGAGACTTGAGAAAGTGTAGAGAGATGACGCACAAATAAAGTGTAGAAGAGGGTTGTAGAGTTTTTTAGGATTTCATATATATTTTCTTTTCCTCTCTTCAAATACATGTTTTTTACGTGAAAGACGGTGGTTAAAGAATTTGATGGTTTTCTAAACTACCTAATGGTTTTCTTCTTTAAATAAAATAATAATAATAATAATAATAATAATAATAATAATAATAATTAATTTAATGTTTTAAATATAGTTGTATTAGAAGTAAACTTATAAAATGCCTACATAAAATGTAATTATATAGTTGAAAAAACTCCCAGAGTTTTTATTATTTGATCTTCGAAATATTTGTTTATAGCTCCTTTTTCCCAGAGTTTTATTATTGGATCTTCAAAATATTTGTTTTTAGCTCATTTTAACAACCATGAAAATAATTATATGTTTATAAGAAAACGAGATTGAATAAAAACTAATTATACAATGAAAGCTTTTGTATTATAAGGTTATATTAATAATTGAAACACGGGATACCATTTCAATATAGTTATTTTTTATATAATAAATAGTTACGTTTTGGTTTAAAGTTGGCGAGTTAACACCTTACCACGCATATGCATGATTCAACATTTTTACGTTTGTTCTGTTTAACTGCCTAATGCTCACAATTGCATTAGTATAAATGCTCATCTTAGTGTGAACTATCCCAACAATGCTTATATATAAATAAAGGCTTATAAGTTGCACATCTCTAACCATTTTGACACATAAAAATCCCCAGTTCAAAATGAATAAAAACAATCTTTTTAAGAGAATCAAGAAAATGTCCTTTTTTTATTCTTTTTACTCAAATGGCATGGAAAATAGTTGAAAGTAGATTAGTTAATTGTAGTAAAAAGTAATCGGTGTCAAAGAAACCTGAATGTTGTGCTTCACTCCGGTGATACCATACATAAAGGCGTCCAACTCCGAAGTGTATCCAGTTGATTCTAGCCGAAGCAGCGGCAGCGAGATAGAAGAGGAAGAAATTGAAACTAAGACGACGGAGGGTGGTGGTGGAGAAGTTGTGGAGCGACACAAAAGTGCGATGACTGCGATGGCGATGGCGATGGTGGAAGATGACTCTTGTGGGGTGGAAGTAGTGAATGTGAAGCCTATCCTTATTATATGTGTAGCTTAAGTTAATTAAGTCTATATATGGTTATTACCTAATATGTATCTCATTCCTTTTAGCTTAGTTGTATTAATTTGTAGCCATTCTCATGTAGGCTTATAACTGAAAATAAATTACAAACCTTGCACAGTTTCAGGCTAGAACTCGAGGTGTTTGACTCAACAGCCGAAGCTGTCGTTGTCTGCTTTGAAGACACCGCCCAACGCTTGACAAAGACCACTGCTCATAGTATACTCACTAAAGAGTCTGGCCTGTCACGCGTCTACAACCTTTATTCCACTGACATACAGGATAAGTTCACTCTGGTGATGGTAAGGAACGCTGATGGAAGCATTTCAACACTGCCGAATTGTTTGCACTCTCTTATGGGCAGCACTCAGACCCTCCAGCTTGATTCGTGTACGTATTATGATCATGGCCATTTTGAATCCTTCAACTGCAAGAATGTCCTGCTAGATGTGGATGGTTGTAAGCCCTTTGGTTTTTCCACACCTCCATCGATCCCCGCTAAAGACAAGGGGGTGCTACCCATACCGACACCAGTTAAGCGCGTTGAAGCGATCGTAAGGTATATATCGGCTTACACTTTATTCGTGCCCTGTTTAATAAACCATTTTAACTAAAGATGTGCTATTTACCTTTCTACTCGATCTGAAATGTTATTTACATACCTGGTATATGTTTACTCTATTTTAAAATTAGGAGGCTACAACAGTCGGAAACTTGAGTTCGTAAATATAAAAGTGCATTGTTCTACATTAAAAAATAGGAATAAAAAAACTTGGTAACGCATCACTTCGAATGTGTAAAGACATATAAGGGGAGAAGTTGGCTTTTGAAAAAAATAAACTTGGTGTCGTTATAAATGGAAAAGCAACAAAAAAACGTTCAACTATAATTGATTGATTTCCATAAACAATGTAATTGTGCATATTTATTTTTGGATAACCGTCTACATAAATGTTTCGCGCTTTTCCTTCCCAGGCCTGCTTATGCAGATTCGGATTCAGAAGAAACAGTTGACAGTGACCCACATGAAAGGTATACCGTCTGCACTTAGTGTTAGTAATGAAAACCCGTACTACTTTTCGATGCATATATACGTAAACATAGTATACCATTTTTAATACTTTTCTTTTCGTTATTTGACTGCAGTCAGTTGGCTGGTGATGGGATTGGGGATGACGGTGGCATGCGTTAGCTAAAGTTTGGTCTATGTGTTATCCAATAAGATAGGAAGGCGTGCGAGAGTTTATGCGTTTTTCCTTTTTCTGTTTTATGTTTTTTTTTTTCTTGGAAGACATCTTTTTTCACTTCTTTTTGGCCGGCAAGTTTTGCCAAGGAAACAACTTATGGTCCATGGTTTAATAAAGTTTAAGCACGCCCCTTTGTAGGCGTATTGTCTTACATGTTATGCACCGGCCGTGTCAGACGTCTTACCACGAACAAACAATAGCTATTATGCATCCCGTGCATTGCACGGGCTTTCTCCCTAGTAGTAATAGTAATTAATTCGATAGTAATAAATTTACGTATGATAAAAAATAACCAACTTAATAATCATAATCATATGTAATTAAAATTTTGAATATAATTCAAATATAATAATAAATTTTCCGTTGCAAATGCATAGCAACTTGCTACGCATTTTCGATGCAATAATTAATAATAAAAAATAACTAAATTAATAATCATAATCATATGTGATGTAATTAAAATTTTGAGTTAACTGCCATTTTCGTCCCTGTGGTTTGGTTACTTTGGCTATTTCAGTCCATTTTTCAAAAATACGCCATTTTCCTCCCCGACGTTCTGGAAAGGTGTCATTTCAGTCCAAAAATCATAACCCAGTTAAGTCAGTTTGTAAATAAGGACTGATTGTGTAAATTTGTTAATAAAAGGACCATTTAAGTAAAATGTATAAATATTTATATAATTATAATCTTAACAAGGGTGCAGCAATCCCTATACCCCTTTTTCCTCTAAAACTTCTTCTTCTTCCTTAAAACTCTCTCTTCTTCCATTGAACCTGCAACACAAAAACCTCACCTCAGCCGACCAATCTCCGGCGACCTCCGCTCCTCTCCGATAGCTCCCGTTAAGCTCGTTAACGGCCTATGAACCATTTCTCTTTCTCTGCTTAACATCACTCGTACACCGGAAAAGTCTACGGTAACCTTCATTCTTATCTTTCCGCTCGCCGTTCTCGAAGATCTTTCCTCCCATCTTCTCACATCTTAAACCATCACTCTTCAGGTTAGTAAGAACCCTAAAACACTGCGATTCCAAGTGATGTTGAATGATGTCGTGATGTTGTTGATGATTCCAGAAAACTAGTTTTAATGGTAATAATGATTCATGTCGATGTCTTGGCAATGTGAGTTGAACAAGAGAGTGATTTAAAAACAATAATCTATTTACTTAAATAATCCACTAATGTGATAGTATGATGCCATGGTTGTGATGAAATGATATTTGGAGTTGTCCTGTGCACATAAATGCTTCTGTTCATGTTTTGATTAATGATAGAACCATGTGATAGTAGGATGCTGTGTTTTCATTTGAATGTACAACCTGGTCATGCATGTTTGTGATATTGTTAGGATGATGTTTATAAATAAGAATGATTCTTAGTGTTGGTAACCTTGTTAAGATGATTCTCTGTGCCATGTAACGTTGTTAGGGGAATTGATAAGATGAAGTCGGTTTATGTAACATAATGATCCTCATGAAGGTGGTAAAAAGGTGGGGGAGAGTGATTTGAGGTTTTTTATTGCAGAGGTGAAAGTAATGGAAGGCGGTGACATGTGTCGGATGCGATTGGTTATTTGCGGTGGTGAGAAGGTAACATGTTGTGTTTAAACGGTGGTGAAGGTGTGTGTGGTGACCGGTGTTAAAGAATCACCGGAGAAGATATAAGTGGGGTGGGGGATAAGTTTTTAATTTTAAATGTATATATATATATATAAGTGGGGCGGCTGGGGCCTACTTGTTTTAAATGATTATTTGAATTTTTTAATTATTTTATTTATATATACATTTTACTTAAATGGTCCTTTTATTAACAAATTTACACAATCAGTCCTTATTTACAAACTGACTTAACTGGGTTATGATTTTTGGACTGAAATGACACCTTTCCAGAACGTCGGGGAGGAAAATGGCGCATTTTTGAAAAATGGACTAAAATGGCCAAAGTGACCAAACCACAGGGACGAAAATGGCAGTTAACTCTAAAATTTTTAATATAATTCAAATATAATAAAAAATTTTCCGTCACAGATGTGTAGCAAGTTGAGACGCATTTCCGACGCAATATTTAATAATAAAACTAATAATTAAACAATATAATATCATTCACATATAATAATAAATGTTTCGTCACAAATGCGTAGCAAGTTGCTACGTATTTTCGACGCAATAACTAATAATATAATATTATTTGTCGTAAACATGTAGCAAGTTGCTACACATTTCCGACACAATTATAATCAAAGGAATTTAACATATAAATATAATTCTAATATAACAATAACAATTCCGTCGGAAATGCATAGCAAATTACTACGCATTTACGACGCAATAGTCAATGATAATAATAATTCATTCGTCACAAGTACGTAGCAAGTTGCTACGCATTTCCAACGCAATACTTTTAATTACTATTTGCGCTGCTATTGTGTCACAAATTTGCCAAAATATCAAGGTTTTTTTCCATAGGAAATGCTTCGTAAACGTGTCAGAATTTGCGACGCAATTTTTTGCATAGGAATTTTCTGTAGGAAAATGATGACATTCCTAGTAGTGATTGTTTGCGAAATTGAGATTGACGTCCATAACTTTGCATGTTAATGCCATTGCAAAATATCATTTTAAACATCAAAAGCATCAGACTACAAACACATTCATGTCATGTCATGCATACCTAAGTTGAATAATTTCATGTGTAACGTATTGCTGAGTGCTGACTAAAATAAGTGTTACACATACATACTCAAATCAAATCCAACTGCAAATGTGGAGTATGGAGGACGGGATTTTGGAATAAATGAAATTTTATTTTGGGGAGCTAAATACTAGAGGTTAAATTAGATGCAATGGTGTATATGTTCATCAAGCATGACTTAAGGGGTCATATTAGGTTTTATTAACTTTTAATAGGTCATGTTGGGTTTTAATGGTTATATTGACATTTAGTGGGTGATACTCAATTGTATTGGGTCTTACCAGACTACATATTTGCCTTGTAAACATTATATTGGGATAGTCATATCATGGGCCATAATAAGTTGTTTTGAGTTTTGACCATTTATGACAACATTAGTCCTAACTTGGGCCATAATAAGTTATAATGGATCATACGTGGGTTGGTGATCATATTGGGTCTTAAGAGTCATGATTATGCTTAACAAACCATATGCTTAACATAAGAAATCATATATAATTAGCCATGATCGTCCACAATGAGTCTTAATGGTCCTTAGATGTTTATGTTTACCCGTGATTCACCTTATTTGGGCCATGATTGTCTAACCATGATAGGCGAAGTCTTAACTATTTTTACCATATTATAACTAATGCGTCATATTCCGTCATACATGATTCACCTTACTGTTTTGTGACAGTATCAGTTATAATTTTAAATGGTATTGTTACCGTTATATACCCGTATATAAATTATGATTTTATTTTATTCTATTTCTATACAACTGTCTCACGACATGGTGATAATTAACCATTTCCTTTTTGTTTTGTGCGGCATTTTGCGACCAATGAGGTGGTGATACGGTTTTTTTTAACTATTCTAATAGTTTTTTTCAATCGTTTTGCTATCGGATTATAAACTTTTAATTTTAAAATTATTTTTTCTGACTGATTATTAACTTTTAATCTAGTTTTCAGTTTTTTTTGTTTTTGTTAACGAGTATTAACATCTTCTTTTAACTTTTCTTTGTTCGCTTTTCTGCCAATATTAATATATGACTTTAACTGAAAAAATATCCAACCATTTTGCCGCTAGGTATTCTATTTTAATTTATTTTTTTAAAATTTTTTATGTCAGGTATTACTTATTTGTTTAATTTTTATTTCTTTTCACCGTGGTGAAACATGCGCAAAATTTTAAGATGAAAATGGTTGTGGTTGCCATTTTTGCAACAAATATAACATCGCTTTTGTTCCGTTCTTTCTTGTTCCGTTCTTTCTTGTGGTCAAGTTAGAGTCGGTAATACCAGGGGCAGTAATTTTTATGGGTCAGACGGGTCCTCACCCCTTCTGTTTTTTCGCTTCGTAGTGTAAATTACATCAAAATTTTCCAAAAAAATTTTTTGTGTAATGTAAAATATTTGGTTTTGAGAGTGTGGCCCCTCGTGATTTTACCAAAGACTAATGCTAATACCCAACTGAGAACCCACCCTAACTTTTTTTCAAGTTAGTTTTATATGCTAATTAATGTATAACCAATAAAAAGTTATTTGATTTTCATATTTAATTAAGATTAACTAAACATAATGTTTAGTTCGGTTAATTTATAAAGTATGTATTAAATACAGCTTATCAAAAGCTAAGGACGGTTGACAAGTCATTGGACTGGGTTATCTGGCAAAGCATGTGCCAATGCCATAAACATGACTGGAAATTTTACTAAAATTCCTTATATAATCCAACAATTATTCTTTGTACACAATCACACATATTGAATTATTGGGACCCTTAGATTTATATGAATTATAAATTGTCAGAAGCATCATCAATCTATCTGGCACAAATGAGGACCGGACTAATATCCACAGATGTCAAGCTAGAGCACTTCAGAAAAGTATAATACGTAAAATCAAGATTATACATTCTAACCTTTTTTCCGTAGTATTGTTGGGCCTTTATACTGTCTTTCGGGGCAAGACGTGCCAGGGGCGGACCTAGAGTGATAGAAGGGGTAACCTCCGTTGCTCTTTGACGCTCCGATGGTAGTGTAAATTTTGGGGAAAAAAAATGACGTTTTTTCGATTTCGTTAACCGTTTTTACTGAAACGTTACCCCTATACGGATTTTCTAGATCCGCCACTGAGACGTGCCTCCAGAGTAACCGTTGATTCGTTGAATCATAGCATGCAACTACCATGGGACATTGTAAGTGTCATTTTCGATGATCACACCGAGCCTCATGCGACGGTGTGAGATTATCAAACTTGGCGATACCTTATAAATTTTACTTAGTTACTAGAGAGGATAGAACACTCAATGATAGTATTCTATTCTCAACCAACTATCATTCGTCATTTCAAATTTGACTCAAACTACCCATTAGCTAGTAAACCGGTGACACCTACCCATGTCATAAACTTTTTTTTTTAATTTAAAAAGGTCAAATGTTAGATAAAAAGTAAACTTCATTGAAATAAAAATAAAAATACATAATTCAAAGCAAACTAATAAAAATGAAAAAAAAAACATACTACTCCTCCTTTTCCTCCTCGATGTACGGTAGATTTTGAGTTACAAGATGGACGACAAGATCACTTCTAAGTTAATAATACGTATTGCAATCTCCCCAAGAACTATAGCATCAAAAACGAGTTCGACGACCGGTTCCCTGATGTGGACCGGTGAGAAAGCATGTATGTCATCCTTTAAGATCACATTGTGCAGTATTATGCACGTATGTGTCACGCAATCTTGTTCACCATCATAGCATGTATGGGTCTCCTAAGTATGTCACATTTTCCTTTTAGGGCACCAAAAGCCATCTCCACATCTTTTCTTGCCCCTTCTTACAATTTCTTGAACTTCTTGTCATTAGGATCCACGGAATATGGAAACGTTTTCACAAACGTTGACCAAGTAGGGCAGATCTCATCGGTTAGATAGTATCCATGTTTGTATATATGTCCATTCACTTGAAATGACATATAGGTGCGGTTCCAATCCGCTCGTGATTTGTTTAATGGCGGATGTAGCTTTATGAGTTTATGTATCGCCGTAAAACTCTTTTTGTACCATTCATCTAAACCCTCTTAAAACCAAGGATATTGTGCTTCCACATCACCAAGAATTTTTAGGAACAATTCTTTCGACATACGAAAACGGTAACGGAGTGTTTCATGATCATACTTTGGTTCATCAACAAAACAATCATTCGTAAGATTTTCGTTACCTTGTATGCGATCACGTTTGAAATTTTTTTTGGAACACCCGACGATGTTGTCGTGTCTCCTGCTTCGACTTCCTCAAGGTTCTCTACGAAATAAAGTAAGCTACTATCGGTTGAAAAAACGTCTTCAAAATCATTGGACGGTAAGTAAATACCCAAGTCTTCGTATGAGTGATTAGCCATTGAGAAAGAGATTGATTAAAATGAATACGGTAAAAGATTTGAGTGAGAATGAGATAGTTATTTATAAGGTAAATAAAGAAATCAAACAATCTATTTTAATTGTAAAACAGTTATATGTCCTGCCATGTTCTGGCGCGGCTTCAAACCCGGGCATGCCTATCAGTGGAGTGCTCCGACCACCCTTAAAATATTTAAAGTGAATTTATTAAATTAAGATTAAGATAAATAAATAAATAAAAAGAAATAATAGAGGGGCACGTGGAGTAGGTTGGGTTGTGTTTGTTGACCCTTTAAAATTTGAAAAATGGTCGCCGGTTTCTTCTTACGCTTTCCCTCAATGGAAACTCACCAACAAAACTAACAAAGTCAACCCTCCCTCCATTCTCTCTCTCTCTCTATACATCTCCTCCTCTTTGACCTCTTCTCATTGTCTCTACGACTTCACATCTAGAGAGAGAAACTGACACCCAGCAGTTGAGGAGAGAGAGAGAGAGATGTATGGGGTACATCCACCCAAAAATTCCGATGCAGCCGTCGCCGGTGATACGGCGGATGTGATCCGTACGTACCAGGCCTGGGAAGGCAGCAACGTAAGTTCTTTGACTTTATTTTGAGGTTTCTGTGATCCTTGATTTGAGTTTGGTTGGTTGGTTATCCACGTGATCTGATTGGTTAGTTGTAGCTAAATAGGTATCTTTGAATGATTATTATGAAATACTATAGATTCAGGCCTTCTTTATATTTATGCAATTTTAAATACCTAAAGTTTTAGTCTTTTAGATCATCATCATCATACTCGGTAAATCGCTAAGGTAAACAGCCTTACCCCTACCCGTAGGAATAGAGAGGCTGCTTCCACCAGTGAGACCCCCGGCGGCTCGATTGTAGTTTTGTATCAAGCCTTGGACATGAAAGCACATAGCACTCAACAATCGGAACAAAGGCCGATTTGTGCATAAATCCCCCTTGTCTTTCGTCTATCAACGCCACCACATGAGGCATGATTAGTCATCCGCTGTTTTTAACGTTATTTTCACGAAATTAGTAATATAACGTTAAAATTAGTGCAATTTCACTTTTGCTCCCCGAGGGTCCACACGTATATACATTATATGCGCACACCACAAGCAAGGCGTTAATCAAGTTGTAATCTTGATTATTTAAAAATAGAGTATGGTAAAGTGGATAGCGATTCTAGTATCGAAATCTTGGTGATTAACACCGATAAATAGTTTTCATATATATACAAGAGTTAGCTGCCCTTTACGTCCCTGTGGTTTCAAAATTTTTGAAATGTGTCATTTCAGTCTAAAAAAACTAACCCCAGTTAAAAACTCAGTTATCACAGGGGTAAAATGGTCATTCTGAATGTGACAGACACTTTAAAAGTAAGCCATTTTACATACATTTTTTTATTTTTCATTTTACATAGATTTTTTTAAAAATGAAAAATACAAATCTATATAAAATGACCATTTTACCCCTAAGCTAACTGAGTTTTTTAACTGGGGTTAGTTTTTTGGACTGAAATGGCACGTTTCGAGAATGTCAGGGAGGAAAATGGTACAATTTTGAAATTTAGCCTGAAATGGCATAAGTGGACAAACCACAAGGACGTAAATGGCACTTAACTCTATATACACTTAGATAATGGCGGTTAATAGTGGTTTTGACGCCAGTTTTAACCGTTTAAACAGTGATAATCACGGGTGCCATTAGTCACCATTAAACCTGCTAATCCTAGGTTGATAAATACATAATAATCCTAAATAATAATATACATAGTCATTGTATATAAATCCTTAATTTAGTTTATAAATCAACAGGATCAGCATTCAGCAGTTTACATTTTGTGCTTGTAGGAAGACTTTGATTGATTATCTCTATAATTCTGTTGTTTGTAATGTGCAGGTATTTTTCCTTGGCGGACGGTTTATATTCGGGCCGGATATACAATCAATCTTCCTGTCAATATCCCTAATAGTTGTTCCGGTTGTAATATTCTGTGTATTCGTCGGCAGGAAGTTACTTGATGATTTCAACCATCATCTCGGAATATTGGTTATGGTCATAGCAATTGTATTATCAGTTTATGTAAGTTTTTTTTTTTTTTTTTTTTTTTTTTTTTGACTCTCCAAGAGCTTTTGTACTTGAAAGTTTGTTAAATTACCGACTGTACATTGAGTTACAGGTTTTAACGATGCTTCTAGTAACTTCCGGAAGAGACCCAGGAATCGTTCCCCGCAACAAACGCCCTCCAGAACCAGAAGTTGTTCTGGATCAAAGCTTAGACGTTGGGCCGGGCCAAACTCCACAGTTACGTCCACCTCGCTTTAAAGAAGTAACAGTCAACGGGTTGACAGTTAAAGTCAAATACTGTGATACCTGCATGTTATATAGACCACCACGCTGTTCTCATTGTTCGATATGTGATAACTGCGTTGATCGGTTTGATCATCATTGCCCGTGGGTCGGCCAGTGTATTGGATTAGTAAGGACACATCCTTCTTTTCTTCATGAAAAAATATTGGATTTTTATAATATATTGATATTAATTTTTTTTGTATTTTGGTGCAGCGAAACTACAGGTTCTATTTCATGTTTGTGTCTTCAGCAACTCTGCTTTGTATCTATATCTTCGCCTTTTGTTGGGTGTATGCGATAAAGATAAAGAATAGCGAGGATACATCGATATGGGGTGCGTTAATCAAGACCCCAGCCTCGATTGTGCTAATAATTTATACGTTCATATGTGTATGGTTTGTTGGCGGTCTTACAGTCTTCCATCTTTATCTGATCAGCACAAACCAGGTGATTATAAATCCTTTATGAGACACTGTGCATAGGCCTGTAAATGAACCGAACGTTCATGAACTATGCGTGAACTTGTTCAGCGGGAAATCCGTTTATTTAATAAACGAACGAACATGAACACAATTTTTTGTTCATGTAATTAAATGAGCGAACATGAACACGCGTTGTGTTCGTTCATTTATGTTCGTGAATACCCGTTTATGTTCGTTCATTATATTCATTTATGTTCGTTTATTTACATTTGCTTATGTTTGTTTCAAATTTCAATATGAATACATGAGTAGTTATATTTATATAAATTTTAAACATAAAAGGAACTTTCTAAGACCACCCATACTCATTCGTTTTTTGGGCATTTTTTCGAAAACGACGCCCCACCACGCTCGGTTCTCCGCCCCCATGGGCGTTTTTATACCAAAATTTGTCCGGAGCGTTCTTAAATCAACGCTGGAGAAGAATTTGTTTGGCCAATGACAGTTAATCTCCTTTTTGTTTGGCCAATAAGATTTTTTGATGGTTTTTTTATTTAATTATTTAACACCCCTTTTAACATAATGCCCCACAATGCCCACATCCCCACTACACCCCATAATGCCCTATTGCTGACTGGACTGCCACATGGCACAAAACGCCCAAGGGTGGGGTGTCTTCCACTACGCATGGTCTAACTGCGTATATAAATATAACTAATTGGTAATTGAGCTTTCTAGTAATAAAAATGGGATTTCCAATGGAATTTATCGTAATTAATCACTAATTTATATAAAAAAAATTACTTTATGTTCGTCTATGTTTAGTCGATTTTGTTCGTATGTGTTCGTTTATATTTGTTCAATTATGTTCATTTGTGTTGTTTATTGTTTGTTAATTATGTTCGTTTATGTTTGTTTGTTTATGTTCGTGAATTGTTCGTACAAACAAACACGAACATGACCATTTTCTTAATAAACGAACATGAGCAAAAAAATGTGTTCGGTCATATGTCCGTATTCGTGTTCGGTTAAAGTTTAATGAACAAACACGAACATGCCTCTGTTCTTGTTCGTTTGGTTCATTTTCAGGATTTGCGCATGCACAAAACAAAAAAGTTCTGACAATTGGTTATCATGCAGTCTACATATGAAAACTTCCGGTACAGATATGACCGAACCGAAAATCCTTATAACAGAGGGATCATTGAGAACTTCAAGGAGGTATTTTGGCGTAGTATTCCTCCTTCCAAGAACGATTTCAGGGCAGTGGTGGAACGAGAATCAGAAACCCGAGATGGATCTTTTGGTGGCGGTTTTGTAAATTCCTATGTAGCGAAAACTCCGAGTGATATAGAAATGGGTGATTGGAAGGCTGCTCTGAATAATGGGTCGGGTGGAGTTGATCAGTATGATCAAACGGGCCATAATGATCTGCGGGGTCACCCTAGGCGGTCCAGCTGGGGGCGAAGAAGTGGAAGCTGGGATTTAACAAGTGATATTGCTTCGGTTGCATCGGCTCTTGGTGACTCGAACCGGATCGTTGGTGGAAGTAGTGACAACTTGGGGGGTCAATTGACGGGTCAAGTTAGGCGATGAGAAGTCAACTTTTATGGTAATGTTTTATCGCTGTGGTGTTTCTGTGCTGAAAAGGTTCATTGTTGTTTCAGTTGTGTATAGAATGGGGTGTATAAGCAACCCCTTCTCTCTTATATAATGCCTGTGTGAAATTTTGTTTCTTGAGATTATAGATATTAGTGTACATAGTTTTGGTCTTTTTCTTTTATGTATTAATTCTGTTTTGCTTTTCTTGTATGTTGCTTACATTAAAGATAACTTCATTTGATTGTTATATTTGTTTCAGACAGGGCATTAGCAGGAAAATGGGCCGGTTAGGTAACGACCCAATAAGTCAATAAGTCACTCCATACTGACTTTTCCAAAAAGCCAATAAGTCAATAAGCTGTTTCAAAAAGCTTAGCCAAACATGCCCTAAGTCAAACAAATTGGTTTAGTTGATTTTTTTTAAGATAGAAAATTGATCATAAAAATACCAAAACAGCAAATTACAAACGGACAACAAGCTGTTGCCGCAACCCTTTTTGAATTGCAAAACCGATCATACTAAAGACGAAACGATGCTTAAGGGTCGATAAAGTTAGAAAATATGTGTATCTTTGTTAGTTAAGTTGATAAAGTCGGAAGCAAACATAGAATCTAAAATAAATGGGTATAATTATTGTAAAAAACAATAAGACCAGACGGTATGGGGGCCGGCTGAGGCCCGGCTTGGCCCGGCGCCGGTCCCCCACACCGCCCCCCACTCCTCCGGCTCGTCCTTTCCGTCACCCAGCAGCCGCTGTTCACGGGCCTCAATTTCTCTCCTCAGACACATACAGCTATATATACATACATACATATATATACATATATATATATATATATATATATAAATATATATAAAGGGGTTCATCCCCCACCCCCTTAGGTTCATCCCTTCAAGCCCCTCCTACATGACGGTGACATGGCAGCCCATCCCCTTGGGGATGAGGCTCTCCATACCCACTAGTCTAAGAGGGTCGATTATAACCACACAACAAAATACTTGAAACAGAAGTCACTCTCTTTGAGGAGAAAAAAAAAACATTTTAAAGTGTTAGAAATACATGATAATATTTGTAAACCAATGAGAAGACATTAAACATATCATGTATTAAAATTATGAAAATCCAAAAGCCTCATCTTTTTTACTGCATTGACTGAAAACGTTTGACTATCATCATGCTCATGTCCAAGTAACGCTGAGCGCAGTTCGAAAGGCAACTCGATTCACCGGAACTGAACTTGCTTCCAGGAGTACCAGTGATGCATTTATCCCAACATGCACTAGTCAGTTTTGCTATCATCTCATTTGCCATTGCTCTTTCTTTTTCTTGCTGCATTCATTTCAGAATCCACAAAAACAAAATTAGTATATACTAGCAGTCGCGACTTTGGCCCATTTGATACGAGTTGAATATGTTGAAAGCCACAGAAAGTTCAGTGTTATCTTATATCGTATTATTTATAACTAGTGAATTCGATCCTTTCAATTTTTGTATAAAAAATCAACAGGACAACAAACAACTCTTACATCTAAGCACCATATGTTCTCTTTTAAATTAAATCACCGAATTTCTGATTGTGTGTCCATAACTAGACAGTGCGAAAAAACATTATTGCATCAACAATGAACAGAACAGGTAGAATCAACAGAAAAACTTCAGACGGTTTGCAACACTGGAGAACAGTCACAAGCGGATCATACACCATTCACCAATGACCAAACATCCCGACTCGAACTCTTACGAACAAATGCAAAAGAAGTTAACATCAAGGGACAGGGTATGCATATTAATTAAAACTTATAAGAAAAACCCTATATACCCTATAACCTCAGTCATTATTAATCAACTATATAGGAATACACACTACTGTAGAATTTGGTTTACACCCAACATTATTAAGGCAGAAATAAACAAACATTACATAAATTTTCATAGATTTCAAATTATAAAAGGTACTAAAACTCTACTAAAATAATCTAAATAAACTAGAACTATAAAATCACCGAGCAATACAAGATGAAGTTACTGATGATTAATTCCGATGCTTGGAAACCCTAATTATAGCCGAAACATTATCATCCTTCTTCTTCAAACTTTTCAACTATAAACTACAGTAATTACTAACTTCCACAGTCACGAATTACGTGAACTAAAACTCACATCGATGCTTATGAGTTTATCCTCATACCAGTATTCCCAAATTTGGTACATATAAGTTATAAAAATACACAAAAATCTAAACAATAATACATCGGAATAGAGCTTACGTTGATCAACTGCTGTAATTGAGGATTGTTTAATGCTGAAGGGTCCATGGAGATCGAAGGTAGAAAACAGCTACGAAGATCGACACAAGAAAGACGAAAAGTTGTGAAAAAACCCTAAAACCCTACTACAAATGAACACGGAACCGGAACCATTGTACTTGTATTTGCAACAACAAGGCCTTGATCCATTAACAAGCCCATGTAAGTGGCCTTACAGGCCCATTATATCGTTTTTTTTATATTTATTTATTTAATAATATTTGTTACTTAATCTTAAAGTTATAAAATTGTCTCTCTATTATTGGGCTTGTAATGTTTGTGTTCGTTTATTTAACTTTAACCAAACACGAACATATAATCGAACACATTTTTTTGTTCGTGTTCGTTTATTAAGAAATCGGGTATGTTCGTTTATGTTCGTTTGTTTAAAGCCTAAACGAACATAAAAAAATAACTGAAAATATTTGAATAAACATAATTGAACAAACATAAACGTGCACAAATGAATATAATTGAACAAATATAAACAAACACAATTTAACATTACTGATCACAAACAAACAAGTTTAATATATTACAATTCATCCGAAAACACATCTAAAGTATGGTTCATAAATACAATACTTGATAGCTTGACATGTAAGTGACTCAAAATCTTAATCATAACATATCATGTGGTTGTGAATGACATGTAACTTAAAATAGTTCCTTCTTTATTTTTATTTTCTAAAAACATATATATACTCAATTTCATCTCATATTTTTTATTAAGTTAAGATGTAATGTATAATTTTAAAACTTAATTAATTGAGATTTTAAAAACATCCCACTCCTGACTAATTATGTAAGTTAACCATTCTAACCAAATAAATTTGAAGATATTAATATTCAGGGATGGGAGTTGCTACAAAGTCCATTTTTCCTACAAAGTGTAAAAAGTCATAAAACACAATAATGTTAACCATAAAATACACTCAAAACCTACAAATACCAAAGTGAAGATTACTAAAACACCATATTTGTGGTTTTTGTGTTGTTTTTTGGATGATAAGGCTTTGATTATCGAATAACTAACATTAGTGTGTTTTATGTTGATTATCATGTTGTGTTTTATATACATAGTTCTACGATGGTGTGTTTGAACTTTTATGAACGGTTAGGGTTGGGATAATGTGTTTTTGTGATCTTCACTCAATGATTTGTGGGATTTTACTGTGTTTTATGGCTGAAATTGTGGTGTTTTGTGACTTTGTACACTTTGTAGTAAAATTGGACTTTGTAGTCGAACCCCACTCAACATTCAGTGTCGAATCTTTTTGTTGCTTCGTAATTAGTTGTTTTCTTCGCTGCTATGTGATGTTTTTTTTATCGACGTACCTACGTTAATTTTTTTAATAGTCTAATGCTCAAGTTGGCCACGTATTTGTTTAGTTTTGTATATAAGGTTTTAAATGTTATAAACAACTTCAAGGTTTCAAATGTTATCAACAACATCAAGGTTTCATTTTTCTTATATATAAAGTTACATATGATTAACGATGTGTGGCCTTTGGTAACGTTTCGACGTCGTTAATTTTTGTCACGGTTTTGCGTATTCTCCGCAACACATTTGCTTACGTTTTGATGTGCAAAGCAGAGCCGCTTGAATGTTCAATCCGCTGTGAAACGCGGGTTGATACCTACTAGTTTATATAAATATAATTATTTATGTATTTAAAAAAATTTTAACAAATATAAATGAACATAAACGAACGTTCACGGACATAAATGAACGAACACAAGGTGTGTTCATGTTCATTCATTTAATTAAACGAACTTCCCGTCGAACAAGTTCACGAACAGTTTATAAACGTTCGGTTCACTTACAGCCTATCTATTATCATTTTATAACTATTTTTAAACGAAAATTGTCCCGTTGTTATAATCTAAAAGAAGATAACATAGATTGTCTTTTTATAATATTATATTATATTATATTATACATTATACATATATTATACATCTAAGCTAATGAATAGTAATTTTAATAATTTTAATATTATAATAATATATCGTTTTTTAATACGTTTATTATTTTAATTTAATATTATAATAATAGTTATTATATTATATTATATTATATTATATTATATTATATTATATTATATTATATTATATTATATTATATTATATTATATTATATTATATTATATTATATTATATTATATTATATTATATTATATTATATTATATTATATTATATTATATTATATTATATTATTTTATATTATATTATTTTATATTATATTATATCTTAATAATTGAAGCCAATGAATACTACTTAATATTATAATAATATATCGTTTTTTTTAATCTATCTACTATATAAAATAAACCATATTAGGGACACTTGTCATTATATTAGGCCTTCTTTTATTGATAATTGTTATTTTAGTTTAATCTTTTTTAATTAATAGTTAATTATAGATAATTATCCTATTAAATATTATTTATTTTAATATTTTATGGATAATTACTATTAATTTAATCTCTTCTAACTAATTATAGATAACTCTCCTACTAAATATTATTTAGAGTTAATTGCCCGGATGGTCCCTGTGGTTTCACGTTTTTTCACGTTTAGTCCCCACCTTTTGGAAATAGCAAGTATGCTCCCTATGGTTTGTCATTTTTTTACTCGGATAGTCCACTGACATTTACTCAGGGGACTATCCGAGTAACAAAATGACAAACCATATGGAGCATACATGTTATTTCCAAACTAACTGACATATACTCAGGGACTATCCGAGTAACAAAATAACAAACCATAGGGAGCATACCTGCTATTTTCAAAATGTGGGGACTAAATGTGAAAAAAAACATGAAACCACAGGGACCATCCGGGCAATTAACTCTATTATTTAGTTTAATTTCTTCTAATTAATTATAGATAACTCTCCTACTAAATATTATTTTGTTTAATCTCTTCTATTTAACTATAGATAATTATTATTTATTTTAAATTTAATGCATACTTCTCATTTATAATATTAACTAGGTTAGAACCCTGTGTATTATACGAGTTGAATAAAATAAATATACTTAGTAACTACATGCGTTTTTTTGTAATAAGATATTATTAATTTTTTAATTAAAATTTTAAATTTGAATCCGGAAGTAATATATTAGTAAACTTAATACATAAATCGAAAGTTAATAACAAACCCGACTGTGAAATGAAACCGATGACCATTTTGATCGGTTTCACGGTGTTAAATCGAATTGAGAACATCCTTAGTAATAACTAATAAGGTCAAATTGTTTTTTTATAATAAGTTATTAAAATAACTTTTGAAAATATTGTAAAACCACAAAGTTTGAAATATATATATTTTTTTGTTTGTTTGATGAAGACATAACTTAATTAGTTTTATTATATATCTAGAGTTTGAACCTGGGTTATAAACCTGGTTAAATCAGTATTTAGAGAGAACAAGTATACTTTATATACTTTAATATTTCATTTCTTAACTATTTCTTTTATTTTCTCTTCTTATTACTAACTATTTAATATTTCATTGATTCAACTACGTGTCCCCATAGGTTTATAATCTGAAAGAGAGTGAAATAAGAAGGGAAATAAATCTTCGACTCACTAAATTATTTTATTATTTAGTATATAAAATTTATTTATTCAACACACGGGTTATAACCTAGTAAAAGTATACATACATATATTAAAATTAGAAGCTAATGAATAGTACTTTTAATATTATATTAATATATCTCGTTTTTTTAATACTTTTATTATCTTAATATTATAATAACAGTTATTTTCTTTACGTAATTTTAATATTATAATAATATATCGTTTTTCTAATATTTTTATTATTTTAATGTTATAATAATAGTTCTTTTCTTTACTTTTTAATTTTAATCATTTTTTTAATATCACGGGTATATCGTCTTTTTAATACTTTTATTATTTTAATATTAAAATAATAGTTATTTTCTTTACTTTATAACTTTAATTATTTTTTTAATATTACGGGTTGGGATAAGCTTGGTGTCAACCGGTATCGAGCCAGTACTGGTATCGGAAATATCGGTGCGGTCCTGTTCGGTATCGGTATATGAAGGTAAAACTGGCACTAGTACAGAAAACGCCAAAAGTTGGTGCCGAATTGATATTGGAAATCTTTTGGTTCGTGAAATTCAGTGTTGCTACCCGGTACCATTTGCATATCCCTGATCACGGGTACCGTACGAACAACAACGGTATCGTACAACTTTTTTTTTTTTGATTTTCTTCAATTTTTAATTTTTTTTTTAGTTTCAGGGGTAGGGATGAGTTCGGTGCCAACCGATACAGAATCGGTACTGATACCGAAAATACTGGTTACTGTACCGGTATATGAAGGTAAAAACGGTAGTGAACCGGTACCAGGAACGCCAAAAGTCGGTACCGAATTGGTACTTAATATCTTTTGGTTCAGTAAATTTGGTAACGGTACCCCGAACCATTTGCTTATCTCTGATCACGGGTTTCATACAAACAACATCGTTACCATACAATTTTTTGGTTGATTTTCTTCCGGTTATCTTATAGTGTTGTTTTCTCCATTTTCTTTTTAGTCATGTTAGCGGTTCCGTTCGCAACGCACCCGTAGTGATTTCAAAATACATGTAAACGCAAACTAAATAACAAAAGAAATTCGCCGCAACGTGGCAAACTTATTTAAACCTAGTTTATGTTAATTTTTAAGCAAAAAAATTACATGAGGAAATCCAACTACTAGTTAGATATGGATTATATACACTCGTTTTTAATTTAAATACGTGTTATATTGATAAGGTTTTATATTCTTTTAAGTTGAACGATGAAAAAACATATGTTGAGAAAGTTTTACACAATATGAGACAACACATGATACATCTAAAGTGACAAAATGTTGATGTTGAAAATTTCATAACACAAGGGGCGGACGACGGCGGCAAGGGGCGTATGACGGCGACAACAGGGCGTTTTTTTAGGTGCGTTGGTGGCGGAGGACGGCGGCATGGGGCGGATGAGGAGGTGGTTCGTCGTGGCGGTTAAAACTGTGACGGGTTGAAGCATAGCGGAACTGGAAGAGAAGAAGAAGAAAGAGAATTGGGCATGGCAATAAAAGCACAAAACACATGAAACCTGATGAAATAAACACGTGTACTCTGCTTTATTACTGTTCACAAGGTTTGTTTTTTAATAGATAGATAATAATTGTTTTTAATAGATAGATAATGTAACAAAACCACGTGTTACTCTTCAACTAACATAACATGTGAAAACTTAGGATATAACATAGTGTACAATGTGATAACTGATAATGATATGATTGCACTTTATGTTATTATTAGTATTAACTAGCTTGCCTCGTAGTTCATCCGATACTCGTTCTAGGTCAGTTTGTATAATTTTCAAGTCAAGTTGGCTCGTATAATTTTGAGGCACATCGAGGTCACTCGAGGGCTTACTCGTATGGAATTTTTTTTCTTTTGTTATATCTTTCAATACATATGAGAGATATAACGTTTTTTTAGCTAGCTCATCTTTCAATATATACGAAAGATATAACATTTTATAGAATGTATTTTCTTAAATTACTTGTATCTTATGTACATTTAATATTGAGATTAATTATTACTTTTAAATTTTATATGAGGAGAAATAGACTATCTTTTAAATTTTATATGGGGAGAAATAGACTATTTATCAAATTCTGAGTTTGAATCTATGATATGTTTTCTACTGTACATACTAAAGGAATGTTTATTATTAACAAAAGAATATTTACACATTTATGCTTCACCTAAAGCTGTTTTGTCATAGCACACCTGTCCTGCATCATGAAATATACAACTTGATCAAAACATTACTGGGGCTTCTAACATTAGCAAGTCATGCCAATTGTCTTAAATACAAAGGTTTCATTTACATTTTAGACCCTCTTGAAATAATATAACTAGTCATATGTAGCATGTTATGCGTTCTTAAACCGTACTAGACATATGTAATAACCCTCGGTAAAACCAACACCCTCAAAATAGTTCTGACACACCTAATATATCTTAAAATACCTCAATATGTCTTTATATGCACCCCGTATGTGAAAACCGAGCCCGAAATATAACATAATTTATAAAATAAATTAAAAACAGTAAATATTAAGTTGAGGCGGGCCGCATAGACCCACCCCAACCATTTACGCGGGCCGTGTGAAGGTGTAACCGGACTCCGCTGAATTCTTTAGTTCATGCGGGCCGCGTATGATCCCGTTTAAGTTTATGCGGGCCGCGAGAGTCCCAAAATCTGGCACGACCCTGGGCCGCCACGTGGCCCAACACCTGGACAAGCTAGTTGATGACCCAGCTAAGCTACGCGTTGACCCGGCGTTGACGCGGGCCGCGTGAGCTTGGCCTGTTCTTTACGCGGGCCGCGTGGAGACTCGATTACAGCCCTATATAAGAGGGCAACGGGCTTCAGTCTGTTTCGTTCATTTCTTTCAACTCTCTCTCTAAATTCTAAATAGTGGGCATTATACCCGAGCCCAATACACCCCTAAATAGCGAGGTTCTGCTACAATGTAAGTATTATAACCCCTGGAGACGTATTAGATACGCTGCCCGATTGATCTAGGGTTCCGTAACGGCTGTCGTGGTTCTGCCCGACGTAGTCGTTGGAATGCCGTCTCGGGGAGGGTATTACTAATGTTAAAATGGGTTATTATACTAACACACGTGCTTTTGTGTTAATTATAGATTGTCACCAGGAAACCTTACGAAAAACCTAAAACAACAATGTGAGTTGATCCGCTTTTTGTTAACAGTTTTTACAAAACCTTAACTATTTTACAATGCAATTTAGCAGTGATTGAGTCTTTGTAAGTCTACAATTACTGCCGGTATGTTGGGGTTTTGTATACAAAATGTGAGTAACGTTATCATTGGACGAAGAGTTAGCCAATGTGTAATATGACCCTCTAGTCAGACTTGACAATACTGAATGAGTAATTGGGTAGATATAAACATTGTAATCGCCCTCAATACTGTTTAAATTAAATTAATATTTCTTGATTAAACTGAGATTCACTCACCAGTATTTTCCACTGACAAAATGTTTTTAAAACGCGTTTCAGGTAACAAAATGTGAAAGCCAATTAGAAGCCAGCTGGACAGCACTGAAGGCTTGGAAAAGTGGCTATAAAAGTTACCTAAATAAAAGAAAGCGTTTATTTCAATAAAGTGGGATTTATCCCTATGAAATTATATGTACTGAAAACTTGGGTTTAGCCATGTGTTTAATATTATAAAATGTGGTGGTTTACTCTGATAACATATTTCCTAACTACGGTCCTGATGAAAATTTCTGCTGCCAAATTGGATAAATAAACGTGATACCACCGAAACTGGCTCGCGGCCACCCGTTCCCGAGAACTAGGGATCGGAGGTTGCGACAATATATTATAAATAGTCATATGTAACATGTTATGTGTTCTTAAACCGTACTAGACATAATTATGCCTATTTAGGCATGTATATCGTATAATTTTATTTCACGATTTGTTAGAATTATTTTTTAAAAGAATACATACATGACTCACATTTTACTTCAAAACTATACAAAAATTCCTTTTAGAAAGTAAATTTTAGGTGACAAAACATAATAGTAAATCACGAATTATTTTCACAATTTTTGGGCGTATCTGTATTTTTGATGATTATACGGTTATACCGACATAATATGTTAGATCATCACCAATGAGCTGGTTTTTGAGGGGACTAAAAACGTGCACACGTGACACCTTGCCTCTCTCTTAGGTGTTGTTTGTTTTTCCAGAGGTAAAACGTCTGCAGTCTGCGGACCACATCTGCAGACATCTGCAGCTGAATAGGTGGACCAAACCTTTGCAGTCTGCAAGAAAAAGACTGTTTGTTTTTTAACTTCTGCAAGCTGCTGAAATAAACTAAAATATAAATAAACTGATTTTATTTAACTTAATTTAATCCATTAACAACAAGAATCAGCATCAACTCCAAAATTCTAACAATTAATTTACAAAAATTAGCATAATTTCAAACTGAATCAATCAATTAACAGCAAGAATCAACATCAACTCTAAACCCTGAATTGGATCATATGAAGTATATCAACAATTGACCAGAAAAGTACTAATTTTGGAATCAAAATAATCTCTACACATATTACTAAAAATAATTGAAATTACCCTAAATAGAAAGAAAAAAAACCATGGAAATTAATAAGAAAGCTAAAAAGATTACCTCCTTTGCAGAAAAAGATGAAACTTTTATGCTTTAATTCACAGTCTTCAATTAAATTATCAAAAGCCACTGAAAGATGATGAGTTCTTGTTAACCATTGACGATCATAACCTTCAATTCCATACCCAATTAAGAAAATCTGTTGTAAATCAAAAAACCCAATTCGACTTAAGCATTATTTCACCCAATTATCACCGAAGGGGGGTCGCCGGAGGAAGAGATGCGACGGAGATGTGGGGTGACGGAGATGTGGGGTGGCGGAGGAGATGTGGGGAACCAAGCACAACTAGGTGAACAGAGGTGGAGATGGAGATCGATGTGGTGGCTTCGACGGAGGTGTGGTGGCTTTGACGGTGGTGTGGTGGCTTTGACGGTGGCGTACGTATTACAATGGGAAGATGGCAGCCATGTGTGGAGGTGGAGATCAATTGAGGTGTTGGCTGGATGGATGCTAGGGTTATTTGTTTTGAAAGAGCAGAGAGGAAGGAAAAGGATAGAAGACCTTTGAAGACACTAGTCCACATCTGCTTGAGGAAGCGATCTTGAAGACCTTTTTTAATGAAAGCACTTCAAGAAAAACAAACACACTGCAGACTCAAACGTCTGCGCGTGGTCTGCGTGAGGCAGACATAAGAGGTTCTGAAGTGCTTTTGACAAAAAAACAAATAGCCCCTTACCCCATTCACACCAGTTTCTCCATCTCTCTCTCTCCTCCTACCTCTCACATACTTGATTTTATAGTGTAATTTCCCCAGAAACTACAACTAACTCTCTCACCCCCTTTGTCCCTAAAACAACAAAAACCACACAATTGTTTGTGCTCTTACTTTAATAATTTGATTTATGATTTTACATCTTTTTTCAAACAAAAAAAATATTATCAAATATTATCAGTTACCATATGGAGTTAAGGTGAGGTGAGGTGGCAGCATCAAACAAGTTTGAGTTCCTGCAATTCCTTGAAATTCTCCCATGGCTTAACCCACACCTTGGCTTGATAAGTTTTCTTCTCACCACCATCATTTGCTTCCAATTTGATATAATACATGGTACCTTGTACCACCTGCTCCTTTGTTTCTATTACTTTCACAAACTCTAGAGCTGCATTCTACATAAAACATCATCCATCGTTAATTCGTATAATTAATTATTATCTTACCTTTAATAAATCAATTATATATTCTTACATAATTGGTCTATCCTACACTACAAACACCCATCCTAGAGCATATATATTTACTTGAACCAGTCACATCCTAATAATTATTCCCCTACAAAAGTCTCTCAAAAACATCCTATATATACCAAACCAATTTTAAGCAAAATACTGCGATACTTGTATAAACACGTATATCTGTTGTTTTGTTAACCTGGCATATAAGTCAGTTATGTAACTTCGTAAATGTCTCTCTATCTATCTCCCAGGAAATTTCTAAAGCACTACATACAATTGCTTCTGCGATAAGAGTCAATTATAGTGTTTTCATCTAATACGTCTCAAGTCCAAAAATCAATCAATTGCAAATCTTCAGATATACTCATGAAGAAAAAAAATTAGGCTAGGACTTTAGGCCCAAAGTTTTAAAGAACAAAAATGATGAATTTATTTGTATGTATATATACACATATATATAAATTAAAATATAAATTTTAACCCCTCCGACTGCAAACTTTTTAATTTATTTTTGTTGACCTATTTCGAATAAACATGGGCGGATCCAAGGGTGTTTTTGGGCTTCCTAGGAACCCCTCGGTTTGGCAAAAAATGGAAAAAAATTAATGGAAACCTTGTATGATTTGAAAAAAATTAGTGAGAATCTACCAAAAGGAACCCGGTGAAAAAAATTATTGGATCCGCCACTGCGAATAAAGGATGAGGGTTGACAACTGAATCTTATTTATGAGAAAAAATGGCCAAAAGCATCAAGTTTGAATTTCATTGTGTGCCTCAAAATAAATTGAGCCGCCTCTATCATATTTTTTTTTGAACGGCTAATGTTCCATTTACACCAATAATTCTGAATTATTTCCCTTTGTATAGGTTTGAACCTAGAAGCTCTCCTATAAGAGGCATGTACCTCTACCAAATGGGCTACCCCACATTGGCTCTATCATAGTTATTAGAATGGGACGATCAAGTCTATACAAGCAATAGATGGATCATCGTACATGTATTGATATGTAACTCGTAATGAAACCTAGACTTGGAAATGAAAAGGATGTTGGAAATTTCGACCAGCCTAACTTGGCGTGCAAGGCTCAATTAGGAGTGGATAATTTCGATTCCTCTAATACCGATACCAATTTAGAGAGGATTGAGGATATGAACATGTGAAAACAATACCTCCTTCTTGTTGTGTTCCGCAATAGAGAATTTAGCAAGGTCATCGAAATCGACACCGTTATTATTGCCCTTACATTCGGAAATTCCTCCAACAACCGCCATTTTTGTTTTGCATGGAAAAACCTACGACTTCAACATCTTAACGAGGTACAAGGTATCGATAAAAGAGCGTGAGCCAAGGAGATGTTTACCAGTGGCCAGAAGCAAGACCTGAATCAACGGGTGGTTTGAGTGGTCAGAAAGATGTTGCGTGTGCTCTTAATTATTTTTTGAATTCCTTTATTAATAGAAAGTTGTCATGAATAGTAATTGAAAATTTTCAGGTATTTGTTTTTATTTTTAGTAATATTATATCTATTATTTATTTTATTTTTTAATAATAAATAGTATTTCAAAATTCTTAGGTATTTTTTATTATATTTGGTATTTAATTTTTGTATACATTTGTTTTTATTTTTAATAGTATTTTATCTATTATTTATTTGATTTTTCAATAATAAATAGTAATTAATAATTCTCAGGTAATTGTTATTAGTAGCATTATATTTAGCATTTAATTTGTTTTTTTATTATTATAACTTACGTTCGTTAACTTTAAAAAAATCTAAATCTGCATTTATGTTTATTTTTTTTAGCATTCCAAGTTATTTGCTCGCGCATTGTGATGGTATGTTAGCACGGACATTGGATGGGTATCGATTTGGTTCGTTACAGTACCGGTATGTTCATGCACTCGGTATAGAAGTCAACATGTGTTTTACATCGAGCGAAACGATAAAAACGGTAGCCGGTACCGACACTGATGTTATTCAAACGGTATTGATCAGTTCAAATTATATATTATTTATTTATATTTATATATTGATAGAAAGTTGTCATGAATAGTAACTGCAAATTTTTAAGTATTTTATTTTTATTTTTAGTAATATTTTATCTATTATTTATTTTATTTTTTTAATAATAAATAGTATTTAAAAATTCTTAGGTATTTGTTAATTATATTTGGTATTTAATTTTTTATACATTTGTTTTTATTTTTAATAGTATTTCATCTATTATTTATTTGATTTTTCAATAATAAATAGTAATTAATAATTCTCAGGAACTTGTTTCATTATTTTTCATTAGTAGTATTATATTAAGCATTTAATTTGTTTTTTATTATTATAACTTATGTTTGCTAACTTTTAAAAAAATCTAGATCTGCATTTATGTTTGTTTTTAACATTCCAAGTTATTTTCTCGCGCATTGTGTTGGCATGTTAGCACGGACATTGGATGGGTATCGATTTTGTTCGTTACGGTACCAGTATGTTCATGAATTCGGTATAGAAATCAACTTGTGTTTTACATCTACCGAAACGATAAAAACGGTAGCTGGTACCGATACCGATGTTGTTCAAACGATATCGATCGGTTCAAATTTTGACGAGACTGGTACTGATATTCAATTATCGTCACAGACAAAGTTTTATAATAATAATTTTTGAAACCGGAAATCATAAATATGAATACGGATACCGATGTTGTTTGGTACAATACGCTAGCGATTCGATGTTAGTTTATCGAAAGAAAAAACATTAAAAATAAATACCAATACAGAACTTACGTTGTTTGTTCGGTTTTGGTTATGTTCACTACGGTAGCGACAGGATATTTGTTATCAAACAAAAAACCATAAAAATTAGTACATACCGGTACCGAAGTTGTTCAGTCCGGTACGGTATGGTAGCGATGCGATCTTAATTTAGTGAAAGCTAAAATAATAAAAATAAATACTGGTACTGATACAAATGTTGTTCAGTCGGGTTCTGTTTGGATTTGTACAATAGCAACGCAATAGTCGTTTTCAATAAAATTCATATGGCAATTTTGAAACAAAAAACATAGAATGCAAACCAACCGAACCACTATCAACTAAACAGTATCGCTGCCAGTATCGATAATTGTTTTTATTTTTTTCGATCGATGTAAGGTTTTCTTTTTCGTTTACAAATATTGGTACCGTAATGAACCGAACATACACCAACCGAATTCCCGCCGCGAAGCGCGGGGAAAATCACTAGTTATTAATTGGTTAGTAGTGTGAGGTTCAATTTCATAGCAACTACTGATGTTCTCCCGTGCTTCGTGGCGGGGATTAAGTCGGTATTAATTTGGTTCGTTACACTACTTGCACTCGATATAGTAATTGAAAGAGAAAGCACTACATCGATCGAAAACAAAAAAAACACATATTGATATGGTACCTATATATGTTGTTCAGTTGATATCGGTTCGGTTCGCTTGCATTTTATGTTTATTTTATTTCAACATTACATTACGATATTTTTTTGAAAACGGATATTCTGCCACTATCGTACCAAGCCCAATCGAAACCAATTGAAAACATTTGTATCGGTACCAATATTTTTTTGGTGTTTTTGTTTTCAATAAACTAATACTGTATCGCTTCCATATTGTACTGAACATCATCGGTACTGGTATACATTCCGTCTTATTGTTTCCTGTTTGATAACGGATACTTTGATTGTATCTTAAAAGTTATATGAGATAACAAAATATACTTAAATCAATTAAAATAATAAAATAATAAAAAACCTTAGAAAAAACAATATTGAAAAAAATCAGAAAACAATTGTTCCCCTCTTTTTATTTCAACATTAAGATATATAATTTTTAAACGGATATTGTGTCGCTATCGTACCAAATTCAATCAAAACTAATTGAATAACATCTGTATCCGTATCAATATTTATTTTTAGTGGTTTTGCTTTCGATGAATTAATATCGTGTGGTTTTGCTTTCGATGAATTAATATCGTATCGCTACCATACCGTACTAAACAACATCGGTACCAGTATAAATTCATTTTTATGATTTCTTGTTTGATAACGGGTACTTTGATCGTATCTTAAAAGTTATATAAAAATATATATTTAAATCAATTAAACAAATAAATCAATATAATAATAAAAACCTAGAAAAAAACAATATTAAAAAAAATAAAAAAGCATTGTTCATGGCCTCTTTGTTTTAATTGTGAGAAAATATCTATTAATAGCTGAGAGGAAATGAATAGTGTTTTCTCTTTGTGGAGCATTTTGATTGGCAGGGTTTGACGGCTGTTTCATAGAATTTTCTCTCCACCGCCTGCTTCCCACCTCCCGCCAGATCAATAGGTTTTTCTCTCTCTCATGAAAACCCTCTGGTTAGATCCAGCAGCGACGCAACATGAACATACTAGATCAACACAGCCTTGAGAGGTTAGGGTTTGGTATGGGATTACGACGGCTAAAACTCGGTGGATTTCGACAAATTCCAGTTAGCTTTGGTGAGAATTGAACCAGGTATCAAGAATTATCATCTTTGTATTATTTCGGATCTTTTTATATGATTTGGGTTAATTTTATTAGCCTTTCTTCCCCACTTGGCCCTTATTTTCAGAGAATCGCCAATTCTTGATGAACATTAGGATTTAGGCACCATGACCCCTTCTTCTCCAATATTCCATTATAAAACCCTTTTGTAAGTGTTCTTTTTTGTTGTAATTTCGAACCCTTTTGTTTTCTCCAAATGGATAATCTTTAATTTGATCGGGTTTAGGGTTTTTACATCTGGGTTTCGATTAGATTATAGTTATTGATATGGGTTTGTTTATTTGGTCTTTCTTTATGTCTCTCTAAAAAAATCGAGAACCCATCCCACTCTTTATCGCTTATAAATGTGGTGTGGCTTTGAGGTGTGATATGGCCTATTGAATTGATGACTACAAGGAGTATAGGTATGATATAAATGTTACCCCTTCATTAACAACAAATGAAACCAAGAAATATAATTTTACAATTACTTATTTAAACAACTGTTTTGAGTTTATGAAAGGAGACATTGGCCCATATCAAAATTTACATGTTACTGAAGCAACTTCCAGCAAGAAAAAATGGACTGCGAGGTCTGTGTTTTTGGTACAAAGACCAAGGTAAGTGCTATATAATTTCAATTATTAATGTATCATTTTGAACAATCACTAATTGAACTGTTGGTCCTCAGACAGGAAGATTGTTTTGATCCCGTATGCGAAGAAATCGGCGAAACAGTATAAGGTGGGTATTAATAAGGTGACAGGGATTTGGCCATTTGGGAGGACTATTGCAGCTAAAGCGAGAACTGTGTCGGTTAAAAGTGTAGCTCCGGTTGTGGCAGAACCTGTGGATGCTACTACTACCGTTCCAGTGAAATCGGCACCTGCATTACTGGCTATATATGGAGCGACTATTCTTCCATTTACGATGTTGCAGGTTGCATTGCCGAAGAATATGATTGAGAGTTTGTATGTGCCAACGTTTCGGGTTGGTTATCCTGTTTGACGGATGCTCTTGATGCGCTGTATGTAGAGGTCGAGCTTTACTTTTACTTGATTATAGTTGTTGTTTAATTGAATTTTGTGTTTGGTGAATTGGATTGTTGGTTGGTTGTGGATGTTTAGGTTAAGTCTAAGGGTGTACTATGACTGTTTTGCTAGCAAAGGCTGCTGTAACACCCCTAATATATATATATATATATATATATATATATATATATGTATAGGATAATGCTTGGTGAAAAACCCCACTTTCTTAAGAAACTTAGCAAACTATATTTGTGGCTATGATGTTGCCACGTTTGATCTGATATCATGAGTGTAACTTTTAAATGAAGGTTATATTAGTAATTTTCTTTACCCCCCTAAGAATTATGAGATGACCTCTTCATTTAATGCCCATCAGATCGTACATTCACAATCCCCCATATTTATTTTCCATATTTCCCTTTTGCCTTTTATCTCTTCTTCCTCACTCATCAGAGAATTTTCAATCTTCATACTTACACCAAAGTAGCAAGCATCTCCATTAATATCAATGGAGACAAATCCACCAACCTCTGAATTAATGTCGCCGGTCCGTAGTTTCCCAAACCTGTTCTTTTGCAGCGACTTCCAAAACGATGAGGTTTTGGTGTTTTTATTTTCATGAAAGAAATCAAAGAATCAAGATGCTGTCAAAATGCTTGAATTAATGTTACCAGAGTTTGGCATCAAGTTTGACAACGACAATGAAGAAAATGTTTCAGGTTTGTACAACGATTATGTCGTTGATGTTGTTATTTTCATGAAAGAAATCAAAGAATCAAGATGCTGTCAAAATATTTTCATTTTGGTTTTAGTTTCCTTTCAATAATAAGTTGGTTTTGATGATTAACTGCCATTTACTTTGATTTTCGTTCTTCACAATTGGTTTTATTTTTTCCAGAATTAAGAATGTTGCCAAAAGATTTTTAATTTTCAATACCATTGATTTTTGTTTCAAAAGAAAGAAGGACGTTTATATGTAATAATATTTCAGTGTTATTGAGAAAGAAGTGTTCTAGGCAACCCAGGTTTAAATCTCTGAAATATTTAATCTTTTTTCCTTGCTTTTCACAATTTTCAAAAAAAAAAAGACGAAAAAATATCAAAAATTATTCATAAAACCTGGATGTTAATAGGTTTTTGTGAAATGGTTGTTTTAGAGATGAAACATGTTTTTTTTTTTTTGTGTTAACATGGTTCTTAAAAGGGGTAAATGTTTATGTAATTTACAGGTTTTTATTTTTGTGTTAAAAAGTTATGCTTGGTTTGCATAAGAACTGATTTTTGGTTGTGTTGTGATTTTATTTGAGAAAAAGATTGCAATTTAGCTAAAAAGTTGTGATGTTGTTTGAGAAAAAAGATTTTCTGGCTATGAATGTGTTAATAGTTATGTGTGGTTAACGACTTAACGGTTATCTTATCTTTTTGTTATTAGGATGGTGATGGATACAAGGGAAACAAGATCCAATTCTCGGGACCGTTGGTTTTGTCAAACGTGGATCAGATGCTTAAGGATCATGACCATGTTTATGTTACAGCACAACACAACTAACACGTGTTATAGTTTGAACTTCATTACATGCATGTGTTACATGGGACATGAAACCCATGTACAACGTAACACGTATTAGTGCTATGTATTTTTGTTTACTAGTAATATGTAATGTGAGACTCTTCTTGTTTTCTCTAGTACACGATGTTAAAACGGTCTAGACTTAACACATTTTCTGTTGGAGGCGCCCGTATTTGTACCTTTACTGTTACAGTTACTATTGAAGTTTATGCATCCATTATAGAAGTCTCAACACATGTTATAATAGAGGCTTAACCCACGTTATATCATGTTTACTCTGTTGTTATTAAGTTACTATTGGAGTTTATTCATCCACTGTGGAAGTCTTTACACACGTTATAATAGATGCTTAACACACGTTATACATTTCAGTCGCTTAACACATGTTACAGTATGTATATACACATCATGGTGTTTTGGAAACTAATAGCTTATACATGACACCATGTTAGGTTAAACCAAGATTATAACAGAGGGTTAACACATTTTATCCCAGGTATACGGTGTTACGATATTAACTTATATGTTCCATATTAACTTGTACACGTTTTTACTATCAGTATATGCACATCATAGTGTTTTGCAAACCACTTTCATATACATGAATACAAGTCGGGTTACAACAAGATTATAATGGTGGAGGCGCTCGTATTTGTACCTCTACTGTTACAGTTACTATTGAAGTTTATGCATCCATTCTGGAACATGTTATAATAGAGGCTTAAAACACGTTATATCATGTTTACTCTGTTGTTGTTAAGTTACTATTGTAGTTTATTCATCTATTATGGAAGTCTTAACACACGTTATAATAGATGCTTAACACACGTTATACATTTTCAGTCACTTTAACACATGTTACAGTATGTATATACATATGGTGTTTTGGAAACCACTAGCTTATACTCATGTATTCAGGTATAACAGAGGCTTAACACATTTTATTCAGGTATACGGTGTTACGATATTAACACATTTTATTCAGGTATACAAGTGGGGTTACAACAAGATTACGATATTAACTAAGCTCCCCATTAAACTCATCGCCCCCGTCGACTGTTTTCACCCTTGTCACATGTTAAGCAATTATATGTTCCGAACAGACAAATTGTAACACATGTTAGATCAGTATATACACATCATGGTGTTTTGTAAACCACTAGCTTATACATGAATACAATATTATATATTCCAAAATTACCGGTACATGTGTTACCATAAATGGCTCGTTTCATATTACACGTTACATCATGGTGTTCTATTACAGCATGAACCACCAACACATATTATAAATGAACGAAGACTTCTTTTTCCAAATGATGTGACTTATTCAATGTCCTCGCATTAACGTCGCCTTCATCCATCCAGCTTGTCAATTGAATATCTTTTATGGATCTGTTTCTGTAAATCAACACACGTTATATATCATTCTAACAGGTGCTTAACACATGTTATGTGTCTGTCTCTGTAATTCAAGCAACCCAACAAAAAAAAACAATTATTGTTAAGATCAAAAGCCCCAAACAAGCAACCAAACCAACAAGAAAACCCGTTCAAAATCTCATCCTAAAGTTTTAGATTTATTTAAAATACATGAACATTAACCATTACTAGAACACGTATTAACTTCGCCTACATCCATCCAGCTTGTCAATTGAATATATTTATGGGTTTGTTTCTGTAAATCAACACATGTTATATAACATTCTAACAGGGGGCTTAACACATGTTATGGGCCTGGGTCTGTGAATTAAACAACCAAACAAAAAAACACTTACTATTCAGATCAAAAACCCAAACAAGCAACCCAAACCAACAAAAAAACAGCTACTGTTAAGATTAAAAGCCCCTAACAAGCAACCAAACCAACAAAAAAACCAGTTCAAAATCTCATCCTAAAGTTTTTGATTTGTTTAAAATACAAAATCATATTAACAACCATTACTAAAACACTTTCAGCACACAAAAACATATTAATAACCATTTCAACAAAAAATCAAGTGTGAAATGATATTTCAAGAACACTTACCGGATCTATAACCGTCCGATGAACATGAAGAAGATCTTCAAACCTTCTTCTCACACACACACTTGTGCGTGTGTCATCGTTCTCTATCTAAAACAACATACTTCAAACTTCTTCTCTCTCACACACTTGTATGTGTGTTCTTGGTGTTATAGATGAACATGATGAAGATTGTTGTTTCTCTCTCTAAAACAAAAAAATTCATCTCTCTAAAAACCTTCATCCTGCCGTCGTTCTCTCTCTAAAACAACAATCTTCAAACATTTTTTCTTTCATACGACATAGATCTGAACTTGAAGATAGAAATTTGTGTTTGGTGTTCATCATGTTCTTGATTGAAGAGAGAGGAGAGAGGAGAGAGGTGAGAGGAGAGAGAGATAACATGTGTGTAAGAGAAATAAAGTTGATGTGTGTAAGAGAAATAAAGTTTCTGTCTTCCCAATGCGTATGTTACATACCAAAAATGCCCTTGGATGGTACAAATTGGCAGGCTTTTCTATTTCCTTTTATTTTTATTAATACCAAAATATTCATGGCCTTTGATCAACCTAGATGTAAGCTAATCAATGGTTCAGAATGGGTTTCCATAGTTTTCTTAATAGTTTTCTTAAAAAGAAGGGGTTTCTTATATAACCAAGCCCTATATGTATATATATATATATATATATATAGGGGAAGGATCCAATAAAAAATGGATTTTGCCTAAGTAGCCTAAGAAGGACTGTGATGATGACATGTGGCACTCCTAATAAGTAGGAATGAAGGGCATTTTGGTCTTTATAAATAGGAGTGAAAATGACATATGCCACCCTTTTGTTTTTTAAAAATACAAAAAAAAATCTAGTACAAAAAAATCTAGCACAAAAAATCTAGTACAAAAAAAAATATAGCACAAAAAATGTAGTACAAAAAAATATAGCACAAAAAAATCTAGTACAAAAAATATACCACAAAAAATGTAGTACAAAAAAATATAGCACAAAAAATATAGCACGAAAAAATTCAGCAAAAAAATATAGTACAAAAAAATCCAGCACAAAAAATTGAGAAAAAAAATTAAGACAAAAAAAATTCAGCACAAAAAATTTAGCACAAAAATATAGTACAAAAATACAGTACAAAAAAATGTTATACAACGCATTTTAATGGGTTTTTTTAGTCTTCATATTTTATATAGCAATATGGTACTCAAATTAAAGATAAAAAGACGCTCGATTTTAAGGTGAAATTTTTATGAAAAAATAATGTAGTATTAAAAAGTTATGAACGTTTAAAAAATGAGGGTGGAATATGCATGTACCTTGCATGTGGAGAGAGAAAGTCCATAAATAGGATTTTCCCAAGATAACTTTTCACTCTTTCTTTCTCCTACACTTTCATCTTAACTATTGATTTGAAAAATGAATGATTAAGATTCATTCTCATCCTAATTAGGCAAAACAAACTTTTTATTTGATCTTACCCCTATATATATATATAAGGTATGGTTCATGCGAGAACCACCTTTATTGCGAGAACCGCGAGAACCAATGTGAACACAACCTAAAATAGCTAAAAAAACCTAACCCCCACCCCCCCCCCCAAAAAAAAAAAAAAAAAAAAAAAACCTAACCCCCCCCTCCCCCCCAAGCTAAATGCTAAAAACTAAAACCCTCAAAAAACCCCTCCCCCACCCCCTAAAAACCTAACCCCCCCCCCCCCCAAGCTAATATGCTAAAAACTAAACCCCCAAAAAACCTAAAAAAATCTAAAAAAATAAAAAAAAACATACAATTTTTTTTATTTTTTTAAATATTTTTTAAGTTAAAATCGCTATTTTTTTTTATACTAAAAGTAGCATTTTTTTATAAAAAATATAAAAAAATATGTTTTTTTAGCTATTTTAGGTATTTTTGATTGTGTTCACATTAGTTCTCGCGGTTCTCGCAATAAATGGTGGTTCCTAACGGATCTTTGTCCTATATATATATATATATATATATATATATATATATATATATATATATATATAGGATTAGGATCAAGAGTGAACAACTTCTTGAGAGTGAACTTAGTGAACTAAGCTTGACCATTGATCATTTTTTAGACTAAAAGAGTAAGATTGACATTAGCCAACTATGTTTAATTAAAATTTCTTAATTTTCTCATCTTTTAACTCTCTCTTTCTCTCTCTCTCTCTCTCTCTCTCACATTTTTAATTATTTCTACATCATTTCTTTATCCATATATTTTGTTTTAATTTTAACTTGAATATTGTTTTTCTTTTATTATCCGTATATATAGATATCATAATACATTATTTTTAACTTTTTTATAATTTTCAATAAATATTAAAAATTTTCTCAGAGATTGAAATTGTAATTATTTTTGGGCATTAACTTTTTTTAATACGTGATGAAGTTATTTATTTTTGCATACATATGATATGTTTCGCTTTCAGCAATTTCATAATTTTTTTTATGAATATACTAGTGTGCATGCATAATATACTATATGTTGTTAACATACACATCTGTAACCATTTCAGAATATAATACACAGATGTATAAAAGACTTTACACATGTGTATAAACTAATAGTTGTGTATCTAGTATAAACTGATAGTTAGCGAGACTGTACACATGTGTATAAACTAACAGCTGTGTATCTTGTATAAACTGATAGTTAGTGAGACTGTACACATGTGTATAAACTATAAACTAACATTTTCGTATCTTGTATAAACTGATACTAGCAAGACTGTACACATGTGTATACACTAATAGCTGTTTATCTTGTATATGCGGAAACTAACGAGACTTTAGGGATTTTAATTATATTGCTTAATAAATGCGATTTACAAAAGAAACAAATACCCTTCTATCAATTATTTTAAATAGAAGTTACAAAATTATAATTACATCTTGCCATTGTTTAAAAATCTCTAGATGATGTAATCCAACGGCCCAGATTAGTTCACACAGTTCACTTTCAACCTAGTGTTCACTCTAGAACTCTACCCTATATATATATATATATATATATATATATATATATATATATATATATATATATATATATATATATATAGGGTAGCGTTCCAGCGTGAACAACCTCCCAAGAGTGAACTGCGTGAACAGATCTGGACCCTTGATTTCCTTTTTAGTTGTTAAGGGTAAGATTGTAATTATATAAAAAATTAGATTTAAATCATTATTTTAATAATTGAATTAAGTTACATCTTTCCTATTTTAAATTCATTATCCATATTATGTTTTATTTATTAATAAGATAATTATCAAAACAAACACCAAATCACCATATTTCAATTTTAATTTTTATTTCAAATTTCATCACCAGAATTCAAATTTTGATTTTTAAGATCCACGTAACCTTCATATTTCAACGGTATACACATGTGTACTTGGATATATATAGAACAGTACACATGGGTACTTGGATATAAATAGAACAGTACACATGTGTACTCAACATCGTTCATATGTGTAATTAGCTACATAATACATACATACATAGAAACAATACCTATAATAGCACAAAAAACTCAACAACTAATATTTTGCATAATTCATAAGTGTACATCAACAACCTTACACATTCAATACACAAAAAATTCTGAGATATCACAAAACAGACGTTATACACATGTGTACATCGCGTTAAAATCAGAATACACATGTGTACATCGCATTAAAACACAGATCAAAATCAGAATACACATGTGTACATCGCATCTTCAATCTAAATATCTCTACAACATAGAAGAAAATTGGATGTTGAAGAAAGTTTGAATATTGATTTATGAGATTGAACGAGATTTATGCAATAATTTAAAATGGAAATTACAGATATACCCTTTTTCATTTAATTAAATGAAAAAAATTAACCACATATTTACTATCATGCCACTCACTTTAATCTCAAGATCATAAAAATCAAGGGCCCAGATCAGTTCACGCAGTTCACTCTTGGGATTTTGTTCACGTTTGAACCTAATCCTATATATATATATATATATATATATATATATATATATATATATATATATATATATATATATATATATATATATATATGCATGTATGAATGTATAAGTACTAATATTGGAAATAAAATAGTAAAATTAAAACTATGAATAATTAACCTAGTTAAAATTTTACTTATTAAAAAGATGAGAAGTTAGGGATTTTAATTATTTTACAAATCCTAATATCTTGAGGGACTAAAGGTAACAAGTCTTGAAAGATTTTTTTATTAAATGAGATAAGGATTTAAAAACACACACTTTTGTGTGCGAGAACTCTCTGGTCGATCAAAAACACACACTATAGTTGGAGGATCACAAGGTATGTTTAATTTCGATCTTTGGTAATGTTTGATTCTTCTTGAATTCCCATAACTGAAGTTATTGAAGAATTCATTGATGCTATGGTAAAAGTTGGGATGATAGTCTTAGATAAGAAATTGATGAAGTTACGTTATAACCTAGTGATTTCAATGTGTATCATATGTGGGTTATATGGATTTTGTGAAAACTACTTGAATCATTGTGATAATTGATGTTATTGAATTGTTATAATGCAAGTTCAAGTGTCGTTTATGGTATTTTGTCGTATTAGTATGAAATGGATGTTTCGATATGGTTAACTAGTAAACCATGAACATGATAATAGTATTATAAGGATTACGCCCTTAAGATGTTCGACAAAATGTCTAAATGAATTTGAAATAAGTGATAAACATGGAAGAGTCACTTAATTGATTTAGATAGGCGTGTTGTAGGTCGAATATGGAAATATGAATTCTAAGCGATATGTTCGAATTGGATTCTATAGGCCATTTGAGTGGATCGTCAAGTAGTCAAGGCGAAACAGATAGTCGTTTGAAAGGAAATCTTTAAAGGTACGTAGCTATGCGTAATGCACTTTGTAGATTTCATTATTAAATTACGTCAGTTGTTATTGAATGATAAAGGTATCGTTAAGAATTTCGAAGAATGTCAAAACGGTAGATTCCATATAGACAAACCGAACGAATTTAATAAGAGTTTAAAGTTATGTTAGACAATAAAGTGATGGATTTCACTATAATAGTCAAATGGGTCAATTTGACTCAAATGATGAGTGTTTGGTAAGATAAAGCGATGGATGTCGCTAATGAAACCAAACGGGTCAAAACAACCAAATAAATGGAACTTTGGTCGAATAAAGCGATAGATGTCGCTAAGAAAGCTAAACGGATCAATTGGACGTCTTGATGCAAATCGTGAAGGTTGCACGATTAAATACGTCAAAATGATAGCGAAATTTCGACATAATAAGCATTATAGTCGTTAGCCGAGGAAAGGGTAACGATGAATATAAGTCCTATACTCAGGTTTGAGTATGACTAAAAGATGGCGAATTCAAATTAAAGGAATTTGTGTTACATTCGTTTAACTAGTTAAAGTTGAACGGGTCGAATAACATATATACACATAGATAACGGCACATACATTTCCCGTATAACGCTCCGTAATTATATACATGACCATATATGTCATTCTCATAAAAGTTTGAAGGTTATAAACCGAGTTTAATGTTCCTAATTTGGAACGGGTCAAATAATTTAGAAATAATTATAATGCCGAGAGCATAAATTTAAGAATTTTGTAAATTCAGATGTCGGGTTTTAAATTCATGTTATCGAGGGTTGAATTACAGTCACGTAGGAAGAAACAGATCGTAAAACGGATCAATAACGAATAAGTTATGGCTGTTTTCGTAAAACCAAGTTTGGCTGGAAAAATGCAGGCTTGAAACCAAACTTTTTGTCGAATTGCACTTGTCGCGTCACTCGACAGAGGGGACCATGAATGGTCTCGGCACGCGACACCTGTCGCGCCACACGACATGGTTGAGGATTGGTGTCGCAACACGCGACGGGTCACCACTCACTACTGTTGAAATTTGTTGCCGGTTGTTGTTTTATTCATATAAACTCATATAAACAAGTTTTTAGCATTCATAACTAACACGTTTGAGTGTTTTGGTGATTAGGTAACTCATGCAATGTGTCGGATGAAGATCAAGCGCGCACGAGGGCCGAACACACAAATTACAAAGCTTCCGCTAATATAATAGTTTCTTTTGAAACCAAACATATATAAAACTATTATTATCTTTAGGATGTTGCTTGTTTTTTTTATTTGTTTAACACTAAATGTTAGAAGAACATGGTATGTGTGATACTCAAATGATGAATATGGGATATAAAATATCGTATAAGTTGTAAGGGTCTTATAGCTGCTGCAATGGTACTTATGTAGTAGCACCCAGTGGTTAATGCGAGCTGTAAAGATGAGAAGAGTTTTGCTTATAATAGAATCATTAATATGGTTGTGGTTGTGGCGACCAATGGCGATATGATCACCCCTGTGCTCTAGGCTGCTGACAAGGTTTGTTGATGTGTAGTCATTTTATGTGCCTTTTTATTTATTGAATCCGGATACCATTATTTCATCATGTCAACTTTGCTAAACTTTTGTGATTCATTTTTTTTTTCAATTTTAATGAGTTATTGTTTTCTGTTGTAGTTGGATCTTTATCTGCTATCTTAGAAGTGGAAGGAGCTTGTGGAGAAAGCACGATCTAAGCAACTATAGCCCCATGAGTACAACTCGGGTAATAACCAAGTTATATTAGTTTCAATTGGTAATTTGGATGTTGTTTCTTTACAAAAACTTGTGGGCATAATGGTATTGACTTATTTGGTTTTAGTTGCAGCGACTTTTACTGTCTCCAACTTAGGTATGGAAATAAACAGTTTAAGCAACCTGGTACACACCTTATGTATTGATTCCAGAATGCGTGTAAATACGTATCGCCATTTACCTTGCTTTCGTTTTTGTTTAACTATGCAGACTCTTTAGCCCTAAAAAGGTTAGGACGAAGCTTCCCCTGGTGGTGTTGGTTGGAGTGTACAAACGTTGGTAGTGTTGTTTTCGTCATCCACATAATGCAGCTCCGCGATGAATACGGAGATTCATGACGTCGATGGTGAATTGTGGTGTTGAAGATCGGGTCAAAACACAACAACAAGCAACAGAGTTTAGAAATCACAACCACGAACTTTGCCGGCTAGAGTTCCTATCAGAAATCCGGTGACTCCTTCGAGTTGTGTGTTTCGTTTCGAAGCTAGGAACTATGAAGTAGCCAGGGATTACCCATCTCTCACCACCTTTGAACAACTTCAAGGTACGTGTAAATTGAAGATTGCTATACAATCGTTACAGTTTTACTTTTCGTCCCTTTATACCCTCATGTTTTTCATATGACGAGGAACAGCTTCATTGATGTTTTCGTTATGCTTTTGCAAAGCATGACTAGCTAAAAACTATCAAGTTGTAATTCCCTGGTAAGCGTAATAACCAAGCTATCAATTATGAAAATCTAAAAACTAAAATGCTGGTTATATATGATTCAACTTTCCCTTATAACTAAACACAGTGACCAGAAAGTGAATTCTGACAAAACTAGATCACGTGACTTTATCCACACGGTCAACTATTAGGCATCAAAACAGAACTGTAGTATTTGTGTGTTAGCCTACCTTTAAATTCTCTCCAAAACACACCCAAACTCTTCCTTTCTTCTCCAGTATTCATCATGACCATTCTCCATAATCACTAAACTTTCTTCCACCCTTTACTCACAAGATTATGAAGAGGGAGTAGCCATTGACCATAGTGGTCTTACCTTTGTAATATATCACTATATCATCTGTTTTACCATATATCATAGTAGTATTTGGTTTTCTTTTATGCATTTGTTGGTTATTTTAGATAATGATGAAACAATGGTTAACCGGGCTGGGTTAACACACTGGTCTCGTCAAGAAGGGTTAATCCCTTCCTCTTGAGGATCGCTGGTTGGATCGTTCGCCGGTTGATCTCCTGCACAAGGAAACAAGCCGTGACTCGTAACAAGGATGATGGGGTGGGGGGTGCTCCTTGTTACCACTCTCCGGCGTGAGAATCAGTAATTTGCTTAGGAAGTAAAGTGTGATAGTAGTAGTAGTGAGAGAGTTGTGAAGAGATACCTCAAACCTGGTTTGGGGTTGGTATTTATAGCCGAGGAGTGAAGGAGGAGCTGAAGGGACGAACTGACGACGTGCTACCCCTTTGCAGGTGTGTCAGGCTTGTCGGTTGTGGATGTGAAGCCACGTCCTACTACAGTGTCAGTCTGCTGCCTACGTATGGCCTGCCAGGCGGCTGCCAGTGGTGCCACTTGCTCTGTGTTTGTCAGTCCCACTTGCCTTGTGGGTAGGATGCGGTGCGGGCCGCATCGCTGCCTGCGGTAACCTTTAATGTTCCCGCGCTCCATGCCTTGACAAAGACATATGCGGGATGCGGTGCCAAGCCGCATCGCCGTCTGTGGTGACTGTTGCTGTTGCCCAGATCCCTTGTCGTGACGAAAATGTCCATATGATGCGGTGCCAGCCGCATCGCTATGCATGTCCGCTTTCATACACAAGGTAAGGCTTCTTCTTATCCTTTGACCAATTGGATTCGAAGGACGTGTCCGCGCGGACACAGTTCTTTGCTGGTGGGGGTTTTTTGATAAGGGTAATGGTCACTCGCGGTCAGGTGGCGCGAGATTTAGGACCATACCCCTTCAAGTCCCCCCCAGTCTAGTGTTGCTGCCTTGTGCATGTTGCATGTGGGAGGAGCACTGGACTATGGTGTCTAGAAGGTAGTTTCCAGCCTGGAGAAAATTCTAGGCCATGTAGATGGCATTCGCTTTTCGTAAATCAAGCTGGAGATCTGGTAGAGTCATGTGACGTCTCTTCCGTACCGGTGAGCAAGTTTCGTCTGATGCAAAATTCTCAGCCGTTCGGGTAGTGGGCTACCTTTTTCTGATGTCATCAGGTTGGTTGCCACTTGTTGGTGTGTTGAACCAACCTCTGAGATCGTGGCTCCGTCTTCGAACCAACCTTTGAGGTGGTGAATGAAGAAGAGAGGGGGCTTCGAACCAACCTTTGAGACGGTGATCGAAGATATATATGCCTGCAAGTGCTTTGCTCAAGCTCTATGTTCAGCAATTGGACATGTAATGATGATCATTTTTTTGTGGGGTGTTCGTGTTCATCAGTTTAGCTCTTAAGTAACCGCACGTCCTTTGCGGTTACCTCGTTGCGTCATTGTTTGGCCATGTTTGGTTGAACAATGTGAATCTGTATTGTGGGCCAATAAACATGGTTATGGGCAAGGTTGTGCCCACAATTGTTTATTCTATGCGGCGCCTAGGTGGGCAAACAAAGTCATAAGCAGACTTGTTACCGCAGTTCGGTCGCTTGTTGTTCAACGAGATCTCTTCAGGTGATTGGAAATCTCGTCCGCATTTGTTCTGTAGCCCTTTTCCTTCACGCTCCAATGCCGAGGAGCTTTCCTTGAAGTAGCTTCGTTCATCTGTGTGATGACTTAGTTGTGGCTCTTCCGTGGCAACCATTTGCGGAGCTATAGGTGTGTCCGCAGCGACTCATGAGTGTCTGCGGTTTTGTAACCCAAGACTCGCTTGAAAAGAGTGTGTTGCTCGAATGTGGCTCTTGAAGGATCAGGAGTCAGGGTTGCTGATGTGCGGTCGCGTACATTCCCATCCTTTTTCCCTACGGAGAAGCTGTTTGCGCACCCTCTGTGGTTGTGAACCGGACACGGGGGATTTGAAGCTTGAAGAGAATGAAGGCAATGCGGTTTACCTGTTTCTGAGATGCGGTTCAGTCCAAAGAACAACACTGGTTCTGAGCATCTGACACACCTGTACGGGCTCGTGTGTGTCATTTCCGCATATTCCACGTGTGCTCGTGGGTATGTGCGGATATAATTTATATCCCCTTATATAATGTAGAGATATATATTTTTTGCCTTTTTTGAGGGGTATGTAAAAAAACGACATGCGATATGGGTTATGGTGCGGTATACCAGAGAAACCGCATGCCGCTTGTGTTTGGATAATGCTGTCGCTTTTTGTTGCATACGTGGCTGAGCGCACGTGTGAGTTGGTGGAAGTTGGTGAGATTTCCTGGCATGTGCTGAAATGAAAAGACGTTTGCACTGTCCGAGGTCATTAATGCACTGTAGCAGGAGTGTAAATGTCTCTTTTGTCAGGCGCGTGTGCGGCCACGCGCGCGTGGTAACCGTCAGCGGAACCGTCGCTGTACACGTGGCGCCGCATAATTCGTTCTTTTTGGACGTGATGATTCAGTTTCCCCTCCGCATTTATTGCGATGAGTATATAAGGGGAAACCGTTTGTGGTTTCTCCTCACTTGTTTCAAAATTTCAAAATTTCCCGGTGAGAGAAAGAAAGTTCCTTCATCTTCTCCGATAAGTTTTCTGAAATTCCGGTGAGATTGTTTGAGTTTTCGTACTCATTTCTTTTTCTTCCTTCTATATTTCAATGGCTGAACCATCGAATCCACACAATGTGGAGGGTGAGAAACCTGAACAACAGTCATTGGCGGCGACTGATGAAGATGAAGATGATGGTGGTGCACCTGGTGGTGGTCTACCGGTATTAAAGTGGTCGAAGGGTCATTTTGAGACCCTGATGACCAGTATCCAAATGGCCAAGGAGTTTGGGGCCACCTACCCACAAGAGGGTGACACCGGTGCCGATGCTCCGGCGGGATTCATCACCTTGTGGGCTGGGTTCTTCTATGATGGCAACCTCCGACTGCCTTTGACGGTGTTTGTTGCCGAGGTGCTTGAATATTATCACCTTCATATCTCCCAACTAAGCCCGTTTGGGATGTTTCGGATCAGGAATTTCGAGTACACCTTCCGTGCTCTTGGTTTGGACATTACTGTTGAGAATTTCCGGCGGTTCTACCAGTTAACGGTAAACACCAGATTCTTTTCTTTTAATCAACGATATGGGAGCATGAAGTTGATGACACCTCCCAAGGGTCTGACAAAATGGAAGACGAAGTTCTTCTATGTTAAAGCTGTCGTGGTGGCCGCGAAGATGACTTTTCGGAAGGTGAATGAGACCATTCTTGCGGAAGATATTGCTCTTCCTACTGCTGATACAGTGAGTTGGTTCCCACGGCTGAGAGCTATTGAGCTCAAGAAACTGGACAACAATGAGCTATGGGTGCTGCGGATGATGCTGACCAGGCCGGATAGGAAGGCAAGGCCCGTTCTGCGGGAAAAAAGTGGTGGTAAGCATTTTCACTCTTGTGCGGTTTCCTTGCGTCCTTATTTGTTGTACTGATTTTGCATGTGTTTTATCAGAGAACGCTCCCCTGTGGAGGATGTTTGATCCAACCTTCGAGGGCAAGGTTGAGTTGCTTCCGTGTGGGGAACGTGAAGGTTTTAACTTGGAAATTGTCAGCAATTTCCGCGTTCCCTCACGTGATGTGTTGAATGCACCCCTGCCGCAAGGAAAAGGTATATTCTAAGACTTCCTTGTTATTTGAAGTTCACCCTTGTGATTTTCTTGCTCGATTGTTTAAACGTAGGTAATCTTGGGGCCCTGGGGAAGTTTGAAGCGAAAACTGTCCCCAAGAAACATGTGGAGAAGAAGCATGTGAAGAAAACCGCGCGGGGTCGCGGTAAGGAAAAACCTGAGGGTTCTGTTGCCCCTCCTTTGGTGTCGCAGGTGGCAGGTGTCTCTCATTCTTGTTACCGCAGATATACCGATTACGTGGTAGTATCTGACACCCTTGGGGGTTTGGGTGTTCCAGGTGGTGGTGCGGCTGCAGGTGGGACCTCTGCAGGTTCCAAACCTGCTGGTGAGAAGAGGAAACCAGAAGAGAAGGATGCTACTTCTGGTGAGAAAAAACGTTGTCGGATACAGACCAAAAGGTCAACTGGTGCGACGCAAAAGAAACCTGTGGCCAGTTCTGGTAAGTGATTTATAACCTTTGTAAGTGTTTGCATTTGCAACTTGTTTTTGATGGTTATTGCTTTTTTGTTTGCAGAACCGCAACAAGAGGACTTCTCCTCTTTGTTTGATGTGCCTTCTTCTCCCCCGCATGACACAGCTGCGGATGCGGGGGTTAATAAAGAATTTGCCGGTCCTTTTGTCAAGGTGGTGAGCGAGCCTTCTGTGCAGGTAGAGGGTACTGGGGCTCAGATTTTTGATACTGTTGATTCCTCTGATAATCTGATCACCCCAAATGATACTGATGATCTGAATTTGAGGTTTTATGATGCTGGAAAACAAAAGTCTGATGCTGAAAAGCACAAGTCTTCGGCCACGGAGAAGGTTACTGGTTCCGCTTCCGGGGGTGCGGGTTATGAAGGGCCTCCGATTCAGCCTGGAGAGACTGAATTGGAGCACTATTACCGCACCTACTCGGAGGATCGGGATGTGAATTATCATCGCCCCCCGTGGAGTGTTATGCAGGGGGATGATATTGCAAATAATCCTTCCTTCTGCAAGGAGATTTTGGGTGGTGTGGGCACCCCGTTCGAAGTTAACCGAGCCCGCGCTTTGCCGCGTGAGCTCCGGGTCAACCAACTCTCTTCCATGTTTGTGGGGAGTTCCATAATGGCAAATGCCATTATGGAGGACTACTAGGCATTGGGCCGCAGGGAGGAGGAAGCTGCGCGCTTGCGGGCTGAGGCGGAAAAGTTGGCGAAAGTTGCTCGCGAGGGTGTGGAGCAGCTTGAAAAAGATAAGGCTGCTTTTGAGAAGCATAAGCAGACCGAGGAGTGGGCTGCAACTGCTGAGCTTAAACAGGTACGTACTCTTGCCAAGTTGCTTTCTGATGAGCGCAAGAGTTGGAAAGAAACCCTTTCTAATGAGCGCAAGACATGGAAAGAATCTTGGGCCAAACAGAATGAACCTGTTTCGTGTTCGTCAGGAGTTGGCCAATGTCAAGGCGGCGAATGCTGCTTTGGTTAAAGAGAAGGCCGCGGCTGAGGCGGCCGTTGGTAAGGCCAGGGAGGCGGAGGCCCGGGCTCCAAAGGCTCTTGAAGAGGCAAAGGAGGTGGGGGCCCGTGCTACCAAGGCCCTTGAAGAAGCAAATGCTGATCGCTCCCTTTTAAACACAACCGTTGGAAGCCTCCAGGTATGAGTTGTCTTTGCTTTTTGAATTTCTAGACTTCTTTCATAAATGCTTATCTTTGTATGCCTGTGTTTCTTGTTTTCGAAAGGCTGAAACGTAGAATCACGAGGCCATGCTTGCGGAAGTTACTGCCCCCGCGACTGAAGCTGAAAGGCGGGCTAGCGAGGCTGCTGAGGCTAGAGATAGCCTTACCTCTTCATTCAATCAGCTTGAGACTGACCGTGAGTGGATGCGGTGTCACGGTATTGCGCATGTAAGTATCAGGTGCCCTTGCTTTTGTTTGGATTTGCATGTGATAACCTTATTGCTTGTGTGTTGCAGATTGTTAAGGCTATCCTGGACGCGCCTGAGACTGTTACTGGTATAGACCTGATTAAGCAGTGTGCCCGGGATGCTGGCTTTAAAGCTGGTTACAACCGATGCATCAGTCATATAAACATTCTGGCCCAAGGCGAATACACCGATGAACGGTCTGGTTTCCATGGTGTGAATACTGAAGCGCTTCTCAACGCGGCTTCTGCATCATTCTATGACACGTCTATTTCTGCCCTTGAGAAGCTTGACGAATGCTTGGATGCAGAAGACTATGTAGACCGTTTACGGATGTTGTATGCTGATGCCGAAGAATCAGAAGAGGAAGGGGCTGCTGGTGATGGCAAAGATGGCGCGGGTACCAGCGGTACAAAGTAGGACTAGGTTGGCCTGCGTGCCCTTTTTTGTTTTCCTCTGCAAATGTTAGAACTTTATGTAAATCCGTTGTACACCGTATGGGTGTAAGATTTTTTTGAATATAAAGTTCAATTGTTTTGCTCAATTTGTACAAGTGTTTTTACTTCTTGCATGTTTGAACGTGTGTATGCAGAACTCTTACCCGTTGTAAACGCGGTTGAGTATACTCTATACCTTTGCCGTATGAGTATTAGTTAATTCCTGTGTTTGTCCCGTTAGGGTTTAGGAATTGTGTAGGTTTTATGAAAACCGTATGTGCGTGTGGTCACCACTTAGTGTGGGTATCGTGAATGTTTTGCCTTTGCTGGCCTATTACAATATTTGTGTGTGGTCACCACTTTGTGTGGGTATCGCGAATGAAGATTTTGCCAATCTGTTTTTGCAGATACCTGATGGAGGGTGTGAAACCCGAATGTTAACGTGCGTATTTTGTGTGAATTATTGTAGTTTAAGTGATAATGTGCTTGGAATATGTTAACTACGTGTGTTTGTAATGTTACAGATTAAACACGTAAATCAGTGAAGTTTGGAACGCTTGGTGATGGAACGGAACAAGCAAGGATGTTCATCACGATATATTACATCATGCGGGAGTCGTTTGGATCGAGAAACGACTTAAATGTGTAGGAAACATGAAAGACTGAAGTTGAGAGGCTTGCCTGTCATTATTGGAAGTTGAAATCAAGCAAAACATGGAACAGCCTATGGTATATTCAACGTGACCTACGGTGGAATTTTGTAGCTTCCGGACCAAAAGAAAGTAAAGAAACAGATTGCACAGAACGTAACCTACGTTCTGTATTCGTAGGATACGGTTGGAATTATAAAAGGCAGCACATCACATGGCATCTTACAACATCACGTGGAACACAAAACATTGAGGGTTTTGACTTTGAAAAAATATAAAGAATATCAACATAATCATCACATGAGGAATCGATATATACATGCATTAATTGGAAAAGGATCCTTCACGTGAATGTTGAGCTGTGATCGGAGGTTTTGGAGATATCACATCATCAACATCACAATAATCATCTAACATCATCATCACACACGCATACAGAGGAGACACGTGAGGGCAGTTTTGGATTTGGTGCCGACAAGGGAGTCAACAACCATCTTTCACATGGGCATATTGAGCCGAATGGGGGGAAGCCACCACGTTGACTATTGGGCCGACATCTATTGGGCCGCACATGTAGAGAATAGAACATTTGACGGCTTGGACTTTGTGAGGGATTTGAACATCACGTGTTTGGGGGATAGTGATTATTAATTTTTTTTCAACACACATATCGAATAAGATATCATTGGCGGCAGAGGAAGGAATCACATCACATCCATCATCATTATTATTATTTGATCAAAAATATTAAATAAGGAAGAAGATGGTTTCAACCGTAGTTCAAGTCTTTGACGATCAATCTTTCGCGATGAGCTGCTAAATCTTTTGTGGACACTTTGGGTGAATGATTCTTGTGAGACACTTTTAATTCTAGTTTCTGTTTTTATTGAGATTTGGATTTGTAGTCGGGTGACAGCCAACTATTTGCGTGATTATATAATTTGTGTGACAGACAAATCCTGAGTGACAGTCAGAGTTATAATTATGTGTTGAATCCAATTATGCTTTTGTTGATTGAATGATTCCTGTGTATGCTTGTTTTAATATTTATCTGATCAATTAATAATAAGATTTTGAACTGCATAGGTAATTGGTAGATGTGACAGATTTGCTATTCAATCAATAGCATCCAATAAAATCAGAACTGGGTTATTAGTAATTACAGAATCTGAATCCCGGAGTGATCACCTTTTCTATCATTGTTTTTACAATCTCAAAGTTATTGTTTATAGTTTTCTAGCAAGTTCTCAAAGTAATTCAAATATTTACAAACAAATAATAATAAGCATTAACCACAGACTCCTCTGGATTCGATACCCTGCTTACCCTAGCTACCTAGGTTAATTAGGTTTTTGCATGTCCATAACAACAAACATCAAAATGGTGCCGCTGCCGGGGAGTCGTGCGCTTAGTGCTAGTTTAGTTTAGTTTTGTTTGTTTGCTTTTGTTGTACATAAAAAAAAATCCAAAAAGTATGTGCCTTTTCTAGTTAGTTTGTTTTTTTTCTTTCACTTTTGTCTTTGTTTTCTTTTTGTTCGGTACTGCTTTTCGTTTGCTACTTGTGCAGGAAATATGAACTGGGAATATAAAGAATATGTTTCATGCACAAGGTGTGGGTGCCAAGGACATTGGGCATTCATATGCCCAATGTTCGAGAGTAAGACTGAACTTGATGAGTGGGTATGGTCTCAACGCATGCAAAGACAAGAAAATGCGGGTTACCAGGGTTATTCTTATCAAGATAGATATCAAGAAAAGATCGATGATATGGATTACCATCATGATCCAAATTGGGAGTACATTGGTTATGAGATGGATGATGGTCACCGGTACAAGCCAGATTGGGGTTGTAATGGAAAATCAGAATATTTTGAGGACTATGGTTATGGAGGCAATGGTCATTTTAATGAATATGACTCATCAAGTTACGCCCAAGACATCCCTGATATATATCAGATTTATGAAGATGTAGTCAAGCTAGGTGAATTCATAAATGCACTATGCAATGAGCGGGTTAAAAGAGAGTCCGAGAGGTTAGGAAGCAACAATCAAGTGGACTCACAATCTCAAATATCTGAGTTAATCGCGGATTCCCAAGATGAGGTTTGTATTGAAGAACCAGATGTAGAGGCAGTAACTCCTGCACGGGTAATAGTTGATGATAATGATTCACCCGTCCGTTTAAATTTGACCAGTGGTGCAATCCGTTTGGTTGCAAGTGTTGAAGATGAAGAGGAGAATGGGCCTATGATCCCAGTCCAGTTGGGTGAGTTCAAGACTGATAGGGCATTAATTGATCATGGGGCAAGCATAAGCATATTGGCGGGTCGAGTGTTTGATGAATACGATTTTGGTGAGCTTGAAGAGGTGGACACCACGATTGTGCTTGCAGATGGGTCAAGGAAACCATCTAGGGGGATGTTGAGAGGAATTGCTGTAAGAGTAGGCGATTGTTATTACCCCGAAGATTTCCTAGTTGTGGACCACATGCCATCCAATGTTGAAGGACAACCGCCAGTTATCTTAGGTCGGCCATTCTTGAAAACTGCGAGGGCTATGATTGATTGCAATGCTAATACGGTAAATATGGTCTTCGGGTCACGTACGTTTTCCTTAAACTTTATGTCTCACACTTATGCTTATTCTAATATTGCTAATAAGTGTCATCCTCCAATTAATGAGGATGTCCCAAAAGAGAGTGTTGCTATGATTGAAAGGTCTAAAGATGAAAAGGTCGCGAAGGATAAAGTGGTCAAAAAACCCTGGTGGCTCAAGATGAGAAACAAAAAGCGTTCAGTCAAGTTAGAAAAGGAGTCATCAAAGGATGAAACCAAATCCAAGAAGAGACCACTTGAGGTGAATATGGGTGAGTTCTCACAGTTGAAGGAAAAGAAGAAACTCACAAGGAAAATTAAGGGTGAATTCTTACAGTCGATAGATTTCGATAACCCGGATCATTTGGATGCCATATGGACTGAAGGATGGCAGTGGGATACTAACCATTCACCAGCACAAGTGTTCTTTGCACGAGAGATGCCATTTGAACCACCTTGAGCATATCAGGTACGGTCTGGCTGAAGACCTTTAAACTTAGCGCTCTTGGGAGGCAGCCTGAGGATGTAGAGTTTGTATTTTGGTTTGGTCTCGTTTTGGTGTCTTTGGTTTTGACAGGTTTCTACGTTCCATCTTCACGGATGCAATGAATCAAGTGTGGGGATGTTTGGCAACATCCCCGGCGAGATCTCAAAGAATCTGTGAGGGGCGTATGTTCCGGTTGGATCGCAACAGCTACACCACTACAAACACTCACTTGTTTTCTGATCAGGTGCATGTGTTTATCTATCCTGTGTTTTATTTGTTTTTGTGTACTTGGTGGTGTGAACTTCTTGTGTTGGGAATGGTTTCTTTGTGTTGAGTCGTCTAGATATTAGTCGTTCATGGTTTGTTAGGTGGTATCTCTCGGGTTATGACTATAAATTGCACCATACATTGGGGACAATGCATCCCAAGTGTGGGGATGCGGTAACTCGAGAAAGGGTTGGTAGGATTGTTGATCTTAATTGCTTGAAGTGGTTGAAATTGAGCTAAAATTGAAAATTTTTTAATTTTTTTTTGTCACAAGTATGCTTGAACTACATGAAAACCAACATTTTCAATTGCTAATGGGTTCCCTACTGCAATTAAACTACTTAGATCCCTAGTCATGGTTGTCCCTTTAAGTTTCATGAGAGTATTTCTGACAAATTTTAGAAAATAGTTGATAAGAGATGCCTAACTAGGGGTAACATGCTTTAGGAATTGCACATGCTATATGTCGGTAACCCATATTCCTTTTGTTCGGTGAGATATTTGAGCCTACTAGATTGTTAGTTGAATTGCATTAAATGTTCAATTGTTGAGAGTAGGCCATATGTTGCTTTGCGTTAGAACTTGTGTGGTTTGATACGTGCCAAAACTGTGGTTTAGCGTATTCACATAGATGATAAAGGCATTAGGATCCATTCTTTGTACTATATATTGATTGTTGATTCCACCCACCTTAGTTAACCATGTTGAGCCTTTCACCTTTCATTTGTTACACCTTGTTGACCGTTTGATTACCAACCATGGATGACAGTTGTGTATTAGATGTTTGTTAAAAAAAAGAAAAGAAAAAAAAAAAGAAAAAGAGAAAGAAAGAAAGAAAAAAGAAAATCAATGTTATGTTTGTGTTAAATAAATGGGTCGAAAATCACCCAAGTGTTAGTATCATTGTGAATAAAGTTGTCATGGTTTGGTATTCTTTTGTGTTCGCCAAATAAATATAAAAAGCCAAAAATATTTCCTTACCTTTACCTTTAACCCAAAACCCAATAGTCCTTTTGATATGTGTTACGTTATTTGATACAGTGGAGGTGTGATTGCCATACAAGCTTATGATTACAAGGTAGCGTATTTGGTTTTGAGTGAATTATATGCTAGCACATTACACGCTAGTCTTGATAAAACCGAGAGGAGTGATTATTGTGAGGGGCGTGTGGCATGTGTGTAGTATCACAAGCATGTTAGTTTTAGTTAGGCAAGTCTTAAGTTGTTTTAACTGCATATCACTTATTTGTCAGATTGTCAATCTCGATTGTGTCAATCTATGGGACGGGTATGACTTGGGACCTTAAATTGTTAATTCGGTAAGGAATTTGGCGGTGATTTCTTAATAAGGTGAGTAATGTTTGTAATGGTTGTTTGAGGACAATCAATGCTAAGTGTGGGGATGTGATGGAGGGTGTGAAACCCGAATGTTAACGTGCGTATTTTGTGTGAATTATTGTAGTTTAAGTGATAATGTGCTTGGAATATGTTAACTACGTGTGTTTGTAATGTTACAGATTAAACACGTAAATCGGTGAAGTTTGGAACGCTTGGTGATGGAACGGAACAAGCAAGGATGTTCATCACGATATATTACATCATGCGGGAGTCGTTTGGATCGAGAAACGACTTAAATGTGTAGGAAACATGAAAGACTGAAGTTGAGAGGCTTGCCTGTCATTATTGGAAGTTGAAATCAAGCAAACACATGGAACAGCCTATGGTATATTCAACGTGACCTACGGTGGAATTTTGTAGCTTCCGGACCAAAAGAAAGTAAAGAAACAGATTGCACAGAACGTAACCTATGTTCTGTATTCGTAGGCTACGGTTGGAATTACAAAAGGCAGCACATCACATGGCATCTTACAACATCACGCGGAACACAAAACATTGAGGGTTTTGACTTTAAAAAATATAAAGAATATCAACATAATCATCACATGAGGAATCGATATATACATGCATTAATTGGAAAAGGATCCTTTACGTGAATGTTGAGCTGTGATCGGAGGTTTTGGAGATATCACATCATCAACATCACAATAATCATCTAACATCATCATCACACACGCATACAGAGGAGACACGTGAGGGCAGTTTTGGATTTGGTGCAGACAAGGGAGTCAACAATCATCTTTCACATGGGCATATTGGGCCGAATGGGGGGAAGCCACCACGTTGACTATTAGGCCGACATCTATTGGGCCGCACATGTAGAGAATAGAACATTTGACGGCTTGGACTTTGTGAGGGATTTGAACATCACGTGTTTGGGGGATAGTGATTATTAATTTTTTTCAACACACATATCGAATAAGATATCATTGGCGGCAGAGGAAGGAATCACATCACATTCATCATCATTATTATTATTTGATCAAAAATATTAAATAAGGAAGAAGATGGTTTCAACCGTAGTTCAAGTCTTTGACGATCAATCTTTCGCGATGAGCGGCTAAATCTTTTGTGGACACTTTGAATGAATGATTCTTGTGAGACACTTTTAATTCTAGTTTCTGTTTTTATTGAGATTTGGATCTGTAGTCGGGTGACAGCCGACTATTTGCGTGATTATATAATTTGTGTGACAGACAAATCGTGAGTGACAGTCAGAGTTATAATTATGTGTTGAATCCAATTATGCTTTTGTTGATAGAATGATTCTGTGTATGCTTGTTTTAATATTTATCTGATCAGTTAATATTAAGATTTTGAACTGCATAGGTAATTGGTAGATGTGACAGATTTGCTATTCAATCAATAGCATCCAATAAAATCAGAACTAGGTTATTAGTAATTACAGAATCTGAATCCCGGAGTGATCACCTTTTCTATCATTGTTCTTACAATCTCAAAGTTATTGTTTATAGTTTTCTAGCAAGTTCTCAAAGTAATTCAAATATTTACAAACAAATAATAATAAGCATTAACCACAGACTCCTCTGGATTCGATACCCTGCTTACCCTAGCTACCTAGGTTAATTAGGTTTTTGCATGTCCATAACGACAGACATCAATACCGCGAAGTGGAAACACACATTTGTAATAGTAGTAATAAACAATATTGCAGTGAATCGTTCATTTATTTATTTGCAAATGGCCTGCAGCCCGATAGGTTACATGCGATATTTTCGCCCTCTAACGTTTGTAGGTTATAGCGCCTTTGCCCAAGACCTCTTTGATGAGGTAGGGTCTTTCCCACTTGGGGGCAAGTTTTCCTGGGCGTTCAGCGTTAGATGCTTCGTTATCGCGAAGGACGTAGTCTCCCGGGTTAAAGGTACAAACCCGCACGCGTGAATTGTAGTATATTTCAAGCTTGGTTTTGTACTTGGCCTCGTTGATGACAGCGTTTTCACGCCTTTCTTCTAGGAGGTCCAAGTCAAGCCTGCGTGCTTCATTGTTGGCTATTTTGTTGATAGCCAACATTCGAGGTGAAGGAAGACCTACTTCCGCGGGGATTATCGCTTTTGAGCCATAGACCAGGCTGAAGGGTGTCTCCCCGTTGCTCTTTTTTGGGCTTGTTCTGTGAGCCCATAAGATGCTTGGGAGTTCATCGACCCAGCCACGCCTGGCTGTCCCCAACCTTGCTTTGATGCCTTCGACTAGACTTTTATTGATACTCTCAACTTGGCCATTTCCTTGCGGGTGTGCCACGGAGGAGAATATGTGTTCAATATGTAGTTCTTCTAGCCATTTTTGAAATTCGTCGGCAGCAAAGTTGGTGCCGTTATCGGTAACGATGCACATTGGTAGACCGAAACGGCAGATGATGTGTTCCCAAATGAATTTCCTCGTTATTATAGCAGTGGTTGAGGCGAGTGGTTTTGCCTCTACCCATTTTGCGAAGTAATCGACAGCTACTATGATAAATTTGACCGCACCTGGTGCGTCCGGGAAAGGTCCGACCACGTCAATTGCCCATTTCTGAAAGGGCCATGCAGTGGTGACCGGGATCAAGTTGTTCTTGGGGCGCAAAGTCTTGGGAGCATGTCGCTGACAATTAATACATTTGCGCAATTCTTTGACTGCATCCAGGTGCATGTCGGGCCAGTAATACCCAGCATTCATAATTTTAGCCACTACCATGCGTGGCCCTGCGTGTATGCCACACATTCCCTCGTGTATCTCTCTGATAAGGTATGTAGCATCTTGGGGATCGATGCAGCGTAGGAGTGGGCCCAAGTATGATTTACGGTATAGGATACCGTCTCCTATTTGATAATGGCACGCTTTGTATTGCAACTTACGTGCCTTTGACTTGTTTTCGGGAGTAACACCTGATTGCAAGTATGCAATGATTGGTGTCATCCATGATGTTGTACCGTACTGGATGACATTGACTTGGCGCAGGGGTACTGAGGGATTCTGCAGAATCTCAATGCGTATCTCCTTTGCCAGGTGCTGGAAGCTGGTGGATGCGAGTTTTGACAGTGCATCCGCGGATTTGTTTTCACTTCTGTTGATATGACGGATATTGAAGGAAGTGAATTTTGATTTTAGTTGCAAGGCTTGCTCGAGGTTAAGGATCATGATATCCCCTTTTGCGGCAAAGTCACCGCGCACCTGCCCTGCAACTAACAAGGAGTTGACGTATGCTTCCAGATGTTGTACGCCGAGCTTGACTGCCAGACGTAGCCCTGCCAATAGAGCCTCATACTCTGCCTCGTTATTTGTGCTTTTGAAATCGAGGCGAATTGCATAGGTAAACTCTTGGCCATCGGGGCTGACGAGTCGCAGACCTGCGCCTGCACCTTCCTCGTTGGATGTACCATCGGTAAAAAGTGCCCATGTTTCTGAAGAAGATGGTGGTGATGCAGGGTTTTGTTCTTCTTCGCATTCTTGGATGCGATTTGCCGATACCTCGGTGTAACACCCTTAGTATTTGGACGGAATATAATTAATAATTATATTAGTTAAGGTACAAATCAGAGTTTATAAAAATTTTTCATCCTTTAAGGACCACACAAACACATTAAATTACCAAACCTTGTACAATAGTGCTTAACAAGTTAAAAGTTAACCCTTACTAGTAACTAATCACTAGTTTAAGGGATTTAAAACATGATTAACAAAAGTGTTTACAACATAATAAAGTTCTAGACATGGTTATATTTAGTGCGGAAGCTTCAAAACGCGTGTTCGGTTCTTGACAACATGCTTGATCACCATCCGAGGGGAACTCATCCATACCTAAGGTCAAACACTAAAATATTAGTTTCGACAATAATACATTACGTTAAACGAAATTTAACAACACAAAGCATCAAACAAAACATAATTTTCCTGGGTTCCGCCGTAACTTACGGTGTCACCGTAAGTTACGGTGAACCTGGAATGTCCCTTGTTCTACCGTAAATCAGAAGGTTCACACCGTGTGCTTTTGATGTCCACCGTAACTCACGGTGGAGCCGTAAGTTACGGTGGGTTCTGCATTCTTGCCTCTTAACCATTTTTCAACTTTAAAAGTTTATAACTTTTTACTCGTTAGTCCGATTTCGTCGATTCTTTCACCTACGAGTCTGTAATAAGATTACGGACCCAACCATATAAATTATACATCACGAAAACCGAGATACCGACATTCGGCTCATAATTTCTTTGTTTCAATATCTACAACCCATTAACAAGGTACATGATTCCATAATTCCATCCCTAGGACACATTAGACATAGTTACCCAACTTCCCGGGCTTATGACCTTGGAGTATACGCGCCATACCATGGCTTCGAGTTTTCTCCAAACTAAACACTTGTTTTCTCGGAATTCAAGCATCCCGTTTCAAACGACATCTTCTATCAACTTCTATTGTTTGACCCGATATACCGGGTTCGTAGACTTAAAATGTCATAACCAATTTATTAATGCATTACCATCTATCACCTTGCAAAAATACGAGACTTTTAAGTCTCTACTCATGTGATTCGTTTTCAAGCAACATTTTGACCCGTTTGGCTATCTAGTGAAAACCATCACTTTATTGTCATACCAAACCAAGTTTCTAGTGTTTATTTTGACCCGTTTGATGATCTAGTGAACTTCGCCACTTTAACGATACATCAACGCATCAATTACAATCCGACATCATTCATACATTAAAACTAAACGTTATTACATAAATGCAACAAGACTAAAGTCACGTACCTTTAAAGCGCCCCTTTTCCGCGTGTATCTCCTCCGGCGTGTCCGCTCGACGTCCCGGATTCCTTGCCTAAAGAGTTCAATTTACAACAAGTTTAGAACTCTTTCTCAAGCTTTGACGCATCATTTAATTAACACATTCAAATCTGCGTTTTACCAAACCTTTAACATTTTGACCCTAATTTAGGCGTTTCATCGAACACCTAGCGGGTCAACTTTTTACATGATCTAATTTAAATTCATAACTTGTATCTATCATACCAATTCACTCAATTTTTACAACATACACATACTATTAGCATGAACAATCCTAGAGATTGTTTCAAAATCTCAAATTACACTAGGCAAAAACCTAAATCCTAGTGTTTATCAAGTTCTACTAACATAGTAATCACCCACTATAGTGATTTTGATCCATACAACCATCATGCAAAGATTTGACACGGATTTATCTAGGGTTTGTTCCACAACCTCATCTTACTCACAAATTTCATGTTTACTATCACCAATTTAAGCTAAACATTCAATTTCAATCATGAGTAAGAATTTGAGTTGCATCTAAATGACCTAATTTGACATACCTTAAGATCCCTTTGACGAGGTGATCACGAGTTTATGCTTGGATATCGATTTCTAACCGATTTAAGGCTTCAATTTGTGATTTTCTTGCAAGTTAGGGTTTGGGTGAAGAACCCTCTTGTCGCCCCTGCTTGTTGATCGACCAGACACCTCCTGAATGGGGTGTTTGGTTTGTTTTTACTATTTTAGTAATTCTAGTTCTAATTTTTACAAGATTGGCCCCTCCATTTATTTAACATAACAATTTTTGTTGTTTTAACCCCATTGTAGGCTAATTCTAGACATGTTAGTTAACCAAGTTACTACATTTCTAGATGAGTAATTTCTCATTTATTTAAACTATAAGTATTATTATAAAGTTTTATATTTTCGGGATGTTACAAGTCCACCCCCCTTAAAAGGGGTTTCGTCCCCGAAACCAAGTTACGTACCAAATAATGTAGGGTAGAGCCGCCGCATTTCTTCTTCGGATTCCCATGTGGTATCCGCACCCTTCCTGTGCTCCCATTTAACCTTCACTTGGTTGATCCTTTTGTTTCTCAAACTCTTCATTTTACGATCTAGAATTGCAATTGGCTTTACCGCATAGTTGAGGCTGTTATCCACCTCGATATCGTTGTAGTGGATACGAGCAATTTCGTCCGCTAAACATTTACGGAGATGTGACACGTGGAATGTGATGTGTATTCCATTCAACTCCTCAGGTAGCTCGAGACGGTATGCTACCTTTCCAACCCGTTCAACGATTTCAAATGGTCCAATAAATCTTGGGCTCAATTTCCCTCTTTTTCTAAACCGAATTATCCCCTTCCACGGAAATACTTTCAACATTACTTTATCGCCCACTTGAAATTCTATTGGCCTCCTCCGTTTATCAGCATATGCTTTTTGTCGATCTTGAGCTGCTTTTAAATGAGTTCGGACCAAGTCAACTTTCTTGTTTGTAATTTGGATTACATCGGTATGAGCTAATCCGCGGGGACCGACTTCTCCCCAACACACTGGGGTTCGACACTTTCTACCATATAACATTTCGTACGGTGCCATCTTTATGCTCGCGTGGTAGCTGTTATTATATGAAAATTCGACTAAGGGTAGATGGACATCCCAGCTACCTCCAAAGTCAATGATGCAAGCCCGTAACATATCCTCTAGCGTTTGTATGGTTCTTTCGCTTTGCCCGTCCGTTTTTGGGTGGTAGGCAGTGCTAATAAACAACTTAGTTCCCATTTGCTCTTGGAAATCACGCCAGAAATCCGAAGTGAACCGAGTATCCCTGTCGGACACAATGGATATCGGCACCCCGTGACGTGCCACAATCTCATTGGTGTACACTTCTGACATCTTTTCAGATGTATAAGTCTCACGGATCGGAAGGAAGTGAGCACTTTTTGTCAATCTATCCACGACCACCCAAATAGCGTCGAAACCGCGGCTGGTCTTGGGCAGTTTGGTCAGCAGGTCCATCGTAATTTGTTCCTACTTCCAAACTGGAATATCTAATGGTTGCAACTTACCGTATGGTTTCTGATGCTCTACTTTGACTTGTAAACAAGTCAAACACTTCTCTACATACTTCACAATATCTCTTTTCATTCCGGGCCACCAATAATTTTGTTTTAAATCATTATACATCTTGGTCGCCCCCGGATGTATCGAATAACGAGATTTATGGGCCTCGTCAAGTAAAAGTGTTTTGGCTCCACATGTATTTGGAACCCAAATCGAGTTTTTAATCCTTGGTTGCCGTCCTCCAAGTCTTTTAACTGCCCTGCTATTCTTTCCTTTTTCACATTCTCTTCTTTTATTGCTTCACTTTGAGATTTCCCAAATTTGGTCGAGCAATCCCGATGTCACGATTAGTTGCATCGATCGGACTCGAATAGGCGCATAATCTGTCTTTCGGCTTAACGCGTCCGCTACTACATTAGCCTTCCCGGGATGGTAATGTATATCACAATCAAAGTCCTTGACAGTCTCCAACCACCGCCTTTGCCTCATATTTAATTCCTTCTGATCGAAGAAATACTTTAAGCTTTTGTGGTCGGTAAAAATAGTGAACTTTACCCCGTACAGATAATGCCTCCATATTTTCAAGGCGAACACCACTGCCGCTAACTCGAGGTCATGAGTAGGATATCTCTTTTCATGAGTTTTCAGCTGCCTTGAGGCATAGGCTATAACCTTGCCTCGTTGCATCAAAACGCAGCCAAGACCCGAATACGAGGCATCCGAGTAAACTACCATATCATCCGTTCCATCCGGTAATGACAATACCGGTGCTTGTGTCAATTTTTCCTTAAGCGTTTGAAACGCCTTTTCTTGGTCCTCGCCCCAAATAAACTTTTCCTCCTTGCGGGTTAGTTTGGTCAGTGGCATGGCAATTTTGGAGAAATCTTGTATGAACCTCCGGTAATAACCCGCAAGCCCCAAAAAGCTTCTGATTTCCGAAGGATTCTTCGGTGGATTCCATTTCGCCACGGCTTCTATTTTTTACGGGTCTACTAACACCCCGTTTGCATTAATGACGTGCCCGAGAAATTGCACCTCTCGCAACCAGAAGGCACATTTTGAAATTTTGCATACAACTTTTCTTTTCTGAGCGTCTCCAAGACTTCGTACAAATGTCTTGCGTGTTCCGCTTCGTCCTTTGAGTATATTAAAATGTCGTCAATAAACACTATCACCGACTTATCTAGCATAGACTTGCAGACCCGGTTCATGAGATCCATGAAAGCGGCGGGCGCGTTTGTTAACCCAAAGGACATCACAAGGAATTCGTAGTGTCCGTACCGCGTACGGAAAGCCGTCTTCGGTATATCTTCCTCCTTGACTCTCAACTGGTGGTACCCCGATCTAAGGTCGATCTTGGAGAACCATTTAGCACCTTGCAATTAATCGAATAAGTCGTCAATTCTTAGAAGTGGATATCGATTTTTCACCGTGAGTTTGTTCAACTCGCGGTAACCGATGCACATACGCATACTCCCATCCTTTTTCTTAACAAACAACACCGGTGCGCCCCACGGTGACACACTTGGGCGAATAAAGCCTTTGTCGAGGAGATCTTGAATTTGAGACATTAACTCTTGCAATTCTGAGGGTGCGAGCCGGTACGGCGCCCTGGCCACGGGTTTCGCGCCCGGAATCAATTCGATTCCGAACTCTACCTCCCGTTCTGGCGGTATTCCCGATAGGTCTTCCGGAAACACATCGGCATACTCGCGTACCACCGGTACGTCTTCAATTTTTAGTAATCCTTTGTCTGGTTCGTTTGCATATATCATGAATGCCCTACAACCGTGCCTCATAAGCTTGTAAGCTTTTATCATCGAGCACATAACAGGTTTACCCTCTTTCTCGCCATGTATGGTGACCGATTTCCCACTTGGGGATGTTAATTTTATCTCCTTGCGGAAACACATGACTTTCGCGCGATATCGGGATAACCAATCCATCCCGACCACTACTTGGAATTCTCCCATGGACATAGGAATTAAGTCTATAGGATATTCCTCATCGTCTATGCTTATCTTGCAATCTCGACATATATCATATACAAAGAAGTTTTTGTTGTCACCTATTTCTACCTCTAATGGCATAGGTAATTTTGTTAGTACAAAGGAAGGATGTCGAATAAGTCCATGTGAAATAAAGGATTTATTCGCACCCGTATCAAATAACACATGTGCAGGAATTGAGTTTATGGCAAATATACCTGAGACCACATCGGGCTCCGTTTTCGCCTCCACTGTTGTTAACTGGAAGGATCTTGCTTTTTCTTTTGGTGCCTCTGTGTGCGTACTCTTGTCGTCCTTCTTTCCGATCAACTCCGGGCACTCAGATTTCTTGTGACCCGGCTGATAACATTTGTAGCACACCGACACTTTCCCCGGGCACAACACAGCCGTGTGCCCTGTCTTCCCACAAATAGGGCACGGCTTGTCCTTAAAACGACACTCACCCTTGTGTCCCTTCCCGCACACTTTACAACTTGGCGTACTGCTCTTTCCTTCTTGTTTCATTGATGAATCGGTCACGCGTGCCTTTTTCGTAGGGCTTGGATTAACCTCTTGTGCCCTTCTTTCACCCCTTTCGATTTGTTTCTTTAGCTCCATCTCTCTTTCTCGAGCGGCGTTGATGATTTCGGTGAGGGTTTCGTATTTTGAGGGAGTCATGAACTCCCGATACTCCGCGCTTAGCATATTATAATAGTAATACACCTTTTGTTCTTCGGTTGTCACCAATTCTTCACAAAACCTTAGTTTGTCGAGAAAGATTCCCGTGATCTTGTCAATAGATTCGCCCTTCTGTCTAAGCTGAATAAACTCTTCTTTGATCCGATTGATAACTGCTTTGGGACTGTGATGTTTAAGGAATGGTACCTTAAACTCGTCCCATGTCATCGCCTTCGCCTCTTCGCTACCAATCTCCTTTTTCTTATTATCCCACCAGTCTTTTGCTTGGCCCCTCAGTTGACCCGTGCTATAAGCTACGAAGTCACTTGTATCACAGTGGGTTCTCTCGAACACCCCTTCAAGATCACTCAACCATCTTTGGCACACTATCGGATCCACTTCTCCGTGATAGAGTGGCGGTTTACATGCCATAAATTCCTTGTACGAGCAACCCTTACGCTCTCCCAACTTCTCCTTAGCTAAATTGGCATTATCCTCCAATTTCTTTATTCTTTCATCCACCACTGATAACACCGTGTTTTGGATTTTATCGATGAAACCCGACAAGCTATTCTCGATTGCTTTTCCTACCTCTTCAGCAATCACTTCTCTCATTTGTTCGGTGACTCTTGGCACCGCTTCGTCATTTCCTTTATCCGTCATCTTTGAAACTGAAATGTTTACATTTAAACGTTAAACATTTCGTTTATAACATTGCTTCTTTTGTTTTGGTTTAGTCAAGTTCTCAACTTGCTTTAACCGTTTAAATTTGGTGCACTTCCCGGGTTTGAGTGTGTTAACACACTCTTCCCATGCACTTTAATTTCCTTCTCATTCATATATAAGACATAATTTGTTAACATAATAAGTTAATTCTTACCGGACGATCGATCAAGCTTGAACCGAACACTTTTGTTGACAACCTTAAGCTCTGATTACCAACTTGTAACACCCTTAGTATTTGGACGGAATATAATTAATAATTATATTAGTTAAGGTACAAATCAGAGTTTATAAAAATTTTCATCCTTTAAGGACCACACAAACACATTAAATTACCAAACCTTGTACAATAGTGCTTAACAAGTTAAAAGTTAACCCTTACTAGTAACTAATCACTAGTTTAAGGGATTTAAAACATGATTAACAAAAGTGTTTACAACATAATAAAGTTCGAGACATGGTTATATTTAGTGCGGAAGCTTCAAAACGCGTGTTCGGTTCTTGACAACATGCTTGATCACCATCCGAGGGGAACTCATCCATACCTAAGGTCAAACACTAAAATATTAGTTTCGACAATAATACATTACGTTAAACGAAATTTAACAACACAAAGCATTAAACAAAACATAATTTTCCTGGGTTCCGCCGTAACTTACGGTGTCACCGTAAGTTACGGTGAACCTGGAATGTCCCTTGTTCTACCGTAAATCAGAAGGTTCACACCGTATGCTTTTGATGTCCACCGTAACTCACGGTGGAGCCGTAAGTTACGGTGGGTTCTGCATTCTTGCCTCTTAACCATTTTTCAACTTTAAAAGTTTATAACTTTTTACTCATTAGTCCGATTTCGTCGATTCTTTCACCTACGAGTCTGTAATAAGATTACGGACCCAACCATATAAATTATACATCACGAAAACCGAGATACCGACATTCGGCTCATAATTTCTTTGTTTCAATATCTACAACCCATTAACAAGGTACATGATTCCATAATTCCATCCCTAGGACACATTAGACATAGTTACCCAACTTCCCGGGCTTATGACCTTGGAGTATACGCGCCATACCATGGCTTCGCGTTTTCTCCGAACTAAACACTTGTTTTCTCGGAATTCAAGCATCCCGTTTCAAACGACACCTTCTATCAACTTCTATTGTTTGACCCGATATACCGGGTTCGTAGACTTAAAATGTCATAACCAATTTATTAATGCATTACCATCTATCACCTTGCAAAAATATGAGACTTTTAAGTCTCTACTCATGTGGTTCGTTTTCAAGCAACATTTTGACCCGTTTGGCTATCTAGTGAAAACCATCACTTTATTGTCATACCAAACCAAGTTTCTAGTGTTTATTTTGACCCGTTTGATGATCTAGTGAACTTCGCCACTTTAACGATACATCAACGCATCAATTACAATCCGACATCATTCATACATTAAAACTAAACGTTATTACATAAATGCAACAAGACTAAAGTCACGTACCTTTAAAGCGCCCCTTTTCCGCGTGTATCTCCTCCGGCGTGTCCGCTCGACGTCCCGGATTCCTTGCCTAAAGAGTTCAATTTACAACAAGTTTAGAACTCTTTCTCAAGCTTTGACGCATCATTTAATTAACACATTCAAATCTGCGTTTTACCAAACCTTTAACATTTTGACCCTAATTTAGGCGTTTCATCGAACACCTAGCGGGTCAACTTTTTACATGATCTAATTTAAATTCATAACTTGTATCTATCATACCAATTCACTCAATTTTTACAACATACACATACTATTAGCATGAACAATCCAAGAGATTGTTTCAAAATCTCAAATTACACTAGGCAAAAACCTAAATCCTAGTGTTTATCAAGTTCTACTAACATAGTAATCACCCACTATAGTGATTTTGATCCATACAACCATCATGCAAAGATTTGACACGGATTTATCTAGGGTTTGTTCCACAACCTCATCTTACTCACAAATTTCATGTTTACTATCACCAATTTAAGCTAAACATTCAATTTCAATCATGAGTAAGAATTTGAGTTGCATCTAAATGACCTAATTTGACATACCTTAAGATCCCTTTGACGAGGTGATCACGATTTTATGCTTGGATATCGATTTCTAACCGATTTAAGGCTTCAATTTGTGATTTTCTTGCAAGTTAGGGTTTGGGTGAAGAACCCTCTTGTCGCCCCTGCTTGTTGATCGACCAGACACCTCCTGAATGGGGTGTTTGGTTTGTTTTTACTATTTTAGTAATTCTAGTTCTAATTTTTACAAGATTGGCCCCTCCATTTATTTAACATAACAATTTTTGTTGTTTTAACCCCATTGTAGGCTAATTCTAGACATGTTAGTTAACCAAGTTACTACATTTCTAGATAAGTAATTTCTCATTTATTTAAACTATAAGTATTATTATAAAGTTTTATATTTTCGGGATGTTACAAGTCCACCCCCCTTAAAAGGGGTTTCGTCCCCGAAACCAAGTTACGTACCAAATAATGTTGGGTAGAGCCGCTGCATTTCTTCTTCGGATTCCCATGTGGTATCCGCACCCTTCCTGTGCTCCCATTTAACCTTCACTTGGTTGATCCTTTTGTTTCTCAAACTCTTCATTTTACGATCTAGAATTGCAATTGGCTTTACCGCATAGTTGAGGCTGTTATCCACCTCGATATCGTTGTAGTGGATACGAGCAGTTTCGTCCGCTAAACATTTACGGAGATGTGACACGTGGAATGTGCTGTGTATTCCATTCAACTCCTCAGGTAGCTCGAGACGGTATGCTACCTTTCCAACCCGTTCAACGATTTCAAATGGTCCAATAAATCTTGGGCTCAATTTCCCTCTTTTTCTAAACCAAATTATCCCCTTCCACGGAGATACTTTCAACATTACTTTATCGCCCACTTGAAATTCTATTGGCCTCCTCCGTTTATCAGCATATGCTTTTTGTCGATCTTGAGCTGCTTTTAAATGAGTTCGGACCAAGTCAACTTTCTTGTTTGTAATTTGGATTACATCGGTATGAGCTAATCCGCGGGGACCGACTTCTCCCCAACACACTGGGGTTCGGCACTTTATACCATATAACATTTCGTACGGTGCCATCTTTATGCTCGCGTGGTAGCTGTTATTATATGAAAATTCGACTAAGGGTAGATGGACATCCCAGCTACCTCCAAAGTCAATGATGCAAGCCCGTAACATATCCTCTAGCGTTTGTATGGTTCTTTCGCTTTGCCCGTCCGTTTTTGGGTGGTAGGCAGTGCTAATAAACAACTTAGTTCCCATTTGCTCTTGGAAATAACGCCAGAAATCCGAAGTGAACCGAGTATCCCTGTCGGACACAATGGATATCGGCACCCCGTGACGTGCCACAATCTCATTGGTGTACACTTCTGACATCTTTTCAGATGTATAAGTCTCACGGATCGGAAGGAAGTGAACACTTTTTGTCAATCTATCCACGACCACCCAAATAGCGTCGAAACCACGGCTGGTCTTGGGCAGTTTGGTCAGCAGGTCCATCGTAATTTGTTCCTACTTCCAAACTGGAATATCTAATGGTTGCAACTTACCGTATGGTTTCTGATGCTCTGCTTTGACTTGTAAACAAGTCAAACACTTCTCTACATACTTCACAATATCTCTTTTCATTCCGGGCCACCAATAATTTTGTTTTAAATCATTATACATCTTGGTCGCCCCCGGATGTATCGAATAACGAGATTTATGGGCCTCGTCAAGTAAAAGTGTTTTGGCTCCACATGTATTTGGAACCCAAATCGAGTTTTTAATCCTTGGTTGCCGTCCTCCAAGTCTTTTAACTGCCCTGCTATTCTTTCCTTTTTCACATTCTCTTCTTTTATTGCTTCACTTTGAGATTTCCCGAATTTGGTCGAGCAATCCCGATGTCACAATTAGTTGCATCGATCGGACTCGAATAGGCGCATAATCTGTCTTTCGGCTTAACGCGTCCGCTACTACATTAGCCTTCCCGGGATGGTAATGTATATCACAATCAAAGTCCTTGACAGTCTCCAACCACCGCCTTTGCCTCATATTTAATTCCTTCTGATCGAAGAAATACTTTAAGCTTTTGTGGTCGGTAAAAATAGTGAACTTTACCCCGTACAGATAATGCCTCCATATTTTCAAGGCGAACACCACTGCCGCTAACTCGAGGTCATGAGTAGGATATCTCTTTTCATGAGTTTTCAGCTGCCTTGAGGCATAGGCTATAACCTTGCCTCGTTGCATCAAAACGCAACCAAGACCCGAATACGAGGCATCCGAGTAAACTACCATATCATCCGTTCCATCCGGTAATGACAATACCGGTGCTTGTGTCAATTTTTCCTTAAGCGTTTGAAACGCCTTTTCTTGGTCCTCGCCCCAAATAAACTTTTCCTCCTTGCGGGTTAGTTTGGTCAGTGGCATGGCAATTTTGGAGAAATCTTGTATGAACCTCCGGTAATAACCCGCAAGCCCCAAAAAGCTTCTGATTTCCGAAGGATTCTTCGGTGGATTCCATTTCGCCACGGCTTCTATTTTTTACGGGTCTACTAACACCCCGTTTGCATTAATGACGTGCCCGAGAAATTGCACCTCTCGCAACCAGAAGGCACATTTTGAAAATTTTGCATACAACTTTTCTTTTCTGAGCGTCTCCAAGACTTCGTACAAATGTCTTGCGTGTTCCGCTTCGTCCTTTGAGTATATTAAAATGTCGTCAATAAACACTATCACCGACTTATCTAGCATAGACTTGCAGACCCGGTTCATGAGATCCATGAAAGCTGCGGGCGCGTTTGTTAACCCAAAGGACATCACAAGGAATTCGTAGTGTCCGTACCGCGTACGGAAAGCCGTCTTCGGTATATCTTCCTCCTTGACTCTCAACTGGTGGTACCCCGATCTAAGGTCGATCTTGGAGAACCATTTAGCACCTTGCAATTGATCGAATAAGTCGTCAATTCTTAGAAGTGGATATCGATTTTTCACCGTGAGTTTGTTCAACTCGCGGTAATCGATGCACATACGCATACTCCCATCCTTTTTCTTAACAAACAACACCGGTGCGCCCCACGGTGACACACTTGGGCGAATAAAGCCTTTGTCGAGGAGATCTTGAATTTGAGACATTAACTCTTGCAATTCTGAGGGTGCGAGCCGGTACGGCGCCCTGGCCACGGGTTTCGCGCCCGGAATCAATTCGATTCCGAACTCTACCTCCCGTTCTGGCGGTATTCCCGATAGGTCTTCCGGAAACACATCGGCATACTCGCGTACCACCGGTACGTCTTCAATTTTTAGTAATCCCTTGTCTGGTTCGTTTGCATATATCATGAATGCCCTACAACCGTGCCTCATAAGCTTGTAAGCTTTTATCATCGAGCACATAACAGGTTTACCCTCTTTCTCGCCATGTATGGTGACCGATTTCCCACTTGGGGATGTTAATTTTATCTCCTTGCGGAAACACATGACTTTCGCGCGATATCGGGATAACCAATCCATCCCGACCACTACTTGGAATTCTCCCATGGACATAGGAATTAAGTCTATAGGATATTCCTCATCGTCTATGCTTATCTTGCAATCTCGACATATATCATATACAAAGAAGTTTTTGTTGTCACCTATTTCTACCTCTAATGGCATAGGTAATTTTGTTAGTACAAAGGAAGGATGTCGAATAAGTCCATGTGAAATAAAGGATTTATTCGCACCCGTATCAAATAACACATGTGCAGGAATTGAGTTTATGGCAAATATACCTGAGACCACATCGGGCTCCGTTTTCGCCTCCACTGTTGTTAACTGGAAGGATCTTGCTTTTGCTTTTGGTGCCTCTGTGTGCGTACTCTTTTCGTCCTTCTTTCCGATCAACTCCGAGCACTCAGATTTCTTGTGACCCGGCTGATAACATTTGTAGCACACCGACACTTTCCCCGGGCACAACACAGCCGTGTGCCCTGTCTTCCCACAAATAGGGCACGGATTGTCCTTAAAACGACACTCACCCTTGTGTCCCTTCCCGCACACTTTACAACTTGGCGTACTGCTCTTTCCTTCTTGTTTCTTTGATGAATCGGTCACGCGTGCCTTTTTCGTAGGGCTTGGATTAACCTCTTGTGCCCTTCTTTCACCCCTTTCGATTTGTTTCTTTAGCTCTATCTCTCTTTCTCGAGCGGCGTTGATGATTTCGGTGAGGGTTTCGTATTTTGAGGGAGTCATGAACTCCCGATACTCCGCGCTTAGCATATTATAATAGTAATACACCTTTTGTTCTTCGGTTGTCACCAATTCTTCACAAAACCTTAGTTTGTCGAGAAAGATTCTCGTGATCTTGTCAATAGATTCGCCCTTCTGTCTAAGCTGAATAAACTCTTCTTTGATCCGATTGATAACTGCTTTGGGACTGTGATGTTTAAGGAATGGTACCTTAAACTCGTCCCATGTCATCGCCTTCGCCTCTTCGCTACCAATCTCCTTTTTCTTATTATCCCACCAGTCTTTTGCTTGGCCCCTCAGTTGACCCGTGCCATAAGCTACGAAGTCACTTGTATCACAGTGGGTTCTCTCGAACACCCCTTCAAGATCACTCAACCATCTTTGGCACACTATCGGATCCACTTCTCCGTGATAGAGTGGCGGTTTACATGCCATAAATTCCTTGTACGAGCAACCCTTACGCTCTCCCAACTTCTCCTTAGCTAAATTGGCATTATCCTCCAATTTCTTTATTCTTTCATCCACCACTGATAACACCGTGTTTTGGATTTTATCGATGAAACCCGACAAGCTGTTCTCGATTGCTTTTCCTACCTCTTCAGCAATCACTTCTCTCATTTGTTCGGTGACTCTTGGCACCGCTTCGTCATTTCCTTTATCCGTCATCTTTGAAACTGAAATGTTTACATTTAAACGTTAAACATTTCGTTTATAACATTGCTTCTTTTGTTTTGGTTTAGTCAAGTTCTCAACTTGCTTTAACCATTTAAATTTGGTGCACTTCCCGGGTTTGAGTGTGTTAACACACTCTTCCCATGCACTTTAATTTCCTTCTCATTCATATATAAGACATAATTTGTTAACATAATAAGTTAATTCTTACCGGACGATCGATCAAGCTTGAACCGAACACTTTTGTTGACAACCTTAAGCTCTGATTACCAACTTGTAACACCCTTAGTATTTGGACGGAATATAATTAATAATTATATTAGTTAAGGTACAAATCAGAGTTTATAAAAATTTTTCATCCTTTAAGGACCACACAAACACATTAAATTACCAAACCTTGTACAATAGTGCTTAACAAGTTAAAAGTTAACCCTTACTAGTAACTAATCACTAGTTTAAGGGATTTAAAACATGATTAACAAAAGTGTTTACAACATAATAAAGTTCTAGACATGGTTATATTTAGTGCGGAAGCTTCAAAACGCGTGTTCGGTTCTTGACAACATGCTTGATCACCATCCGAGGGGAACTCATCCATACCTAAGGTCAAACACTAAAATATTAGTTTCGACAATAATACATTACGTTAAACGAAATTTAACAACACAAAGCATCAAACAAAACATAATTTTCCTGGGTTCCGCCGTAACTTACGGTGTCACCGTAAGTTACGGTGAACCTGGAATGTCCCTTGTTCTACCGTAAATCAGAAGGTTCACACCGTGTGCTTTTGATGTCCACCGTAACTCACGGTGGAGCCGTAAGTTACGGTGGGTTCTGCATTCTTGCCTCTTAACCATTTTTCAACTTTAAAAGTTTATAACTTTTTACTCGTTAGTCCGATTTCGTCGATTCTTTCACCTACGAGTTTGTAATAAGATTACGGACCCAACCATATAAATTATACATCACGAAAACCGAGATACCGACATTCGGCTCATAATTTCTTTGTTTCAATATCTACAACCCATTAACAAGGTACATGATTCCATAATTCCATCCCTAGGACACATTAGACATAGTTACCCAACTTCCCGGGCTTATGGCCTTGGAGTATACGCGCCATACCATGGCTTCGCGTTTTCTCCGAACTAAACACTTGTTTTCTCGGAATTCAAGCATCCCGTTTCAAACGACACCTTCTATCAACTTCTATTGTTTGACCCGATATACCGGGTTCGTAGACTTAAAATGTCATAACCAATTTATTAATGCATTACCATCTATCACCTTGCAAAAATATGAGACTTTTAAGTCTCTACTCATGTGATTCGTTTTCAAGCAACATTTTGACCCGTTTGGCTATCTAGTGAAAACCATCACTTTATTGTCATACCAAACCAAGTTTCTAGTGTTTATTTTGACCCGTTTGATGATCTAGTGAACTTCGCCACTTTAACGATACATCAACGCATCAATTACAATCCGACATCATTCATACATTAAAACTAAACGTTATTACATAAATGCAACAAGACTAAAGTCACGTACCTTTAAAGCGCCCCTTTTCCGCATGTATCTCCTCCGGCGTGTCCGCTCGACGTCCCGGATTCCTTGCCTAAAGAGTTCAATTTACAACAAGTTTAGAACTCTTTCTCAAGCTTTGACGCATCATTTAATTAACACATTCAAATCTGCGTTTTACCAAACCTTTAACATTTTGACCCTAATTTAGGCGTTTCATCGAACACCTAGCGGGTCAACTTTTTACATGATCTAATTTAAATTCATAACTTGTATCTATCATACCAATTCACTCAATTTTTACAACATACACATACTATTAGCATGAACAATCCTAGAGATTGTTTCAAAATCTCAAATTACACTAGGCAAAAACCTAAATCCTAGTGTTTATCAAGTTCTACTAACATAGTAATCACCCACTATAGTGATTTTGATCCATACAACCATCATGCAAAGATTTGACACGGATTTATCTAGGGTTTGTTCCACAACCTCATCTTACTCACAAATTTCATGTTTACTATCACCAATTTAAGCTAAACATTCAATTTCAATCATGAGTAAGAATTTGAGTTGCATCTAAATGACCTAATTTGACATACCTTAAGATCCCTTTGACGAGGTGATCAAGATTTTATGCTTGGATATCAATTTCTAACCGATTTAAGGCTTCAATTTGTGATTTTCTTGCAAGTTAGGGTTTGGGTGAAGAACCCTCTTGTCGCCCCTGCTTGTTGATCGACCAGACACCTCCTGAATGGGGTGTTTGGTTTGTTTTTACTATTTTAGTAATTCTAGTTCTAATTTTTACAAGATTGGCCCCTCCATTTATTTAACATAACATTTTTTGTTGTTTTAACCCCATTGTAGGCTAATTCTAGACATGTTAGTTAACCAAGTTACTACATTTCTAGATGAGTAATTTCTCATTTATTTAAACTATAAGTATTATTATAAAGTTTTATATTTTCGGGATGTTACACTCGGCAACGAAATCTGCCAGGACCTGGCCCTTGATTGCGGGGCGTGGCTTGTAGTTCAGCGTGAGTGCGCCCAACTCAATTGCCCATTTCGCTAATCTCCCAGAGATGTCAGGTTTTGATAGGATCGAGCCGATCCTATAGTTGGTTAGCACAGTGATGACGTGGTTCGCAAAGTAACGTCGCAACCGTCGCGATGCGTGCACCAGTGCTAATACCAATTTCTCCATGATGGAGTACCTCGTCTCTGGGTCGTTGAGCATTTTGCTGATATAGTAGATGGGTGTTTGAACTCCATGTCGTTCCGCTATGAGTATCGCACCTACCGCGTTGTCTGCGGCAGATAGGTATAAGATAAGTGGCTCATCTTTGCGTGGCGCGGTCAGAGTTGGGAGTTGGATCAAACACTCTTTCATCTCCCGGAAGGCGTCTTCGGCCTCTGCAGTCCATTGGAATTGTTCTTTTTTTAAACAGTTCCGCAGTGTTTTGATGAAAAGATACGACTTAGCCGCATGATTGGCTAAGAATCTGTTTAGTGCGGCTAGCCTGCCGGCTAGTCGTTGCATTTCTTTCATCGTGGAGGGTGATGGCATGCGCTCTATCGCCTGAACTTTCTCCGGGTTTACCCTGAATCCATCTTTTGTTACAATGAATCCAAGGAATTTGCCTTCCTCCATTCCAAACGAGCATTTCCCTGGATTGAGCTTCATATTGACGCTTCGCAGAGTTTGGAATGTTCTTTCGATATCGGTGAGCATGGTGTCTTTCTCCATGCTCATGACGACCAGGTCGTTCATATAGATTTCGACACTTTTGCTGATCTGGCCGCGAAAAGTGTCGTTCATCAACTTTTGATAGGTTGCGCCTGCATTGCGCAACCCGAATGGCATCTTTGTGTAGCATTAGTTTCCTGTTGGCGTACGGAATGTCGTTTTATCTTCGTCCTCGATTGCCATTTGTACCTGATGGTAGCCTTTGTAACAATCGAGGAAGCACTTCCATCGGAATGGTGCGAGGTTATCGACTTTTTCATCGATCTCCGGAAGCGCGTAACAATCCTTGGGACAGGCTTTGTTGAGATCTTTATAATCGACGCACATGCGCCAGCCCCCGGATGGTTTTTCTACCATGACTGGGTTGGACAATCAAGTCTGGTAGTGACTTCTCGCAGGATGCCTGCGGAGAGCAGTTCTTCGACTTGCTCGTGCATCGCCTGATTTTTCGCGGATCCAAGGTGGCGTTGGCCTTGGATTACGGGCTTGATACCTGGCAAGGTATTCAAGAAGTGTGGCGCAACTTCGCGTGGGACCCCAGTCATGTCTGCGGGTGTCCACGCAAAAACATCTTGGTTCCTGAAGAGAAGCTGCTTCAGGTGCGCTTTGATGTTGGGGGACAAGGCGTGGCCCAACGTGACCTTTTGTTCTGGGTACTCGCGTTGAGAACCCATTTTTCTGGTTGGTTGATGCGGGTAGGCCTTGCTATCTTGGTCGGACACAGCTCGTCCGACGCCATGACTTCCCTGCATGCATAGATTATCGCGACCCCTGTTTCGGTTGGGAAACCGACTGCAGAATGGGGTACGGACGTAATCATGTTGAAGTCGCCTTGGGATTCTCTCCCAAGGAGTACGTCATATTTGGAAGTGTGAGGTAAAACCATGAAGTTCACCTCTTCTTTTCGCGTGTGCCTTCCGCTGGTGAGGCGCACAGGAAAAGTAATTTGGCCCAGGGGAAAGACAGTTTCCCCTGCGAACCCGGCCAACGGGTAGTCCACCGCTTGCAACCGATCTTTGTCCTCCTGATCAAACTGGTTGAAGCACTGCTCATATATGATATCAGAAGTACTGCCCGGGTCGATGAATAATCGCTCGGTGCAGTAATGAGCCAGTTGGCCTGTAATAACGACGGTGCGCCTGTCGCGCGGGCCGCCTCGGACTTTTGGAAAGACGACTTGCTCGATTTTCCAGTCATTGTCCGGTCTTCTCGCCGCCTTGCACGGCCTTCCTTTGCCTCCGTTGATCATATGGGTTGAGGCCACATACATGGTCCTCTTCCCTGTGGAGGTGCCTTCGCCGTGGGGGGTAATACGCTTGGTGGGTTTTTGCCCACCGGGCAACAGATGTTGTAGCTTCCCCTCCTTTAAGGCTCGCTCAATCTCCAGCCGGAGACTGATGCAGTTGTTTGTTGTGTGGCCCGAGTCCTTGTGATAGTCACAATAGAGTGTGAGGTCCTGGTTTTTCTTGGACTTCGTCGGCTGGGCCGGTCGCAGAAAATGCGCGTCCGTAAGGAGGATGTTGCTTGGTGACTGGGTAATCTCGGTCCAGTTACGGTCCCGAGACTGTTTTTTCGACGCCCGGTTCTCACGCTGGGCGTTGATGGTTGCCCTTGCGTCGGGCTGGCTGTTATGCGGGACGTATGGCTTGGACTCACTGCCGCGATTCCAAGTGTCCCGGTTGCGCTTATTATTGCACTTAGGCTCTTGGTGGGAGGACTGGCCTTCCACCCGGGGCGGTGCCTTACCAACATGCGGTTTGAGGGACCGCTGAGTTTGGGCGTATGTCTTGACTGCAGTCATGACATCTTCCCATTTCTTTGGCAAGCCATCCTTGCCAGAGATAGTCATAACCATCTGCTCATCTCTAACAGCTACGATGAAGTGGTTACGCGCCATTTGGTCGCACACGTCACCTATCTCTAGGCATTCTTTGTTGTATCGGACGACGAATGCTTCCAGCGATTCGTCGTCCCTGCGCCAGATGTTCATGACATCCATGGAATCACGTTCATGGCGTCGTTGCTGCCTAAAATGCGCGAGAAACTTGGCTTCCAAGTCCTCAAATGATTCCAGTGATCCCATTGGCAAAGAATCGAACCAAGCCCTTGCCAGACCTGTAAGGGTCTAAGGGAAAAAATGACACCAGGTGGGTTCGTCCCAGTTGCCGTTGCACCCCGCGCCAGTGAAGATATTTATGTGGTCGTCCGGATCGGACGAACCATTATATTTCCCAATATTCAATGGGAATTTTGTGGTGTTGACACCGGCGTGAGCGATTCTTGGGACAAACTTGGAGTTTTCGGCCGCAGATTTTGGCCGGTAGGGTTGGTTCTCGGGACGCTTTGCAGCGCGGAGGTATGTGTTACGGGGGTGAGTGGGAGGAACATAGTGGCGTCCTCCCGGTCTGCTGCTGGTAGCATGAGATTCCCCGCAATATGTATGGTCGTCCGGGTCGGTACGACCATAACCTTCGTGATGGGACTGCGGTCCCAGCCGGCTTTGAATGCCGGAGCCGCGGTGGGCTGTGTATTGCCGCCTGTTATCGCCTTGAGGGCCCAGGCGGCTTTGTATTGGGCCTCTGGCACGAGACCCATATGAGGAATCGTCCTCATCGATTGTGCGGACCTCACAGTAAGAGGATTCGCGGTCTTCACGCCTGCTTCGGGAGGCTGGGCGTGAAGGAGCCCTGCCGTCGTATTGAAAAATACGACCCGCAGGGGTATGTGGTGCCGGGGTAGGGCCGGCCGGTACCTGCGCATCTGCGCAGGCTCTGTTGTATGCTGCGACCAGCAGAGCTGTTTGCTGATCGTACCAGGCATGAAGACTCATGTCTGGAGGAATCACAGGTGCGTACTGTGATAGGTCATGTCCAAACGTAAGGGATGCGCCCCCTTGCGTTGACGTGCCAATGTGGCCAGGATTTAGGGCTGGGGGAGCAGTCCCCGTGGGCCCTGGGTTTGTAGGATTTAGGTTATCCCCGGTGGTATTGTTTAGACAATCAGACATGATCTTTTGAGAGGGAGAGGGATGGTTAGGAAAGTGCTAAGAGTAGCGGTGGGCGCCAATGATGAAACAATGGTTAACCGGGTTGGGTTAACACACTGGTCTCGTCAAGAAAGGTTAATCCCTTCCTCTCGAGGATCGCTGGCTGGATCGTCCGCCGGTTGATCTCCTGCACAAGGAAACAAGCCGTGACTCGTAACAAGGAGGATGGGGTGGGGGGTGCTCCTTGTTATCACTCTCCGGCGTGAGAATCAGTAATTTGCTTGGGAAGCAAAGTGTGATAGTAGTAGTAGTGAGAGAGTTGTGAAGAGATACCTCAAACCTGGTTTGGGGTTGGTATTTATAGCCGAGGAGTGAAGGAGGAGCTCAAGGGACGGACTAACGACGTGCTGCCCCTCTGCAGATGTGTCAGGCTTGTCGGTTGTGGAGGTGAAGCCACGTCCTACTGCAGTGTCAGTCTGCTGCCTACGTATGGCCTGCCAGGCGGCTGCCAGTGGTGCCACTTGCTCTGTGTTTGTCAGTCCCACTTGCCTTGTGGGTAGGATGCGGTGCGGACCGCATCGCTGCCTGCGGTAACCTTTGATGTTCTCGCGCTCCATGCCTTGACAAAGACATATGCGGGATGCGGTGCCAAGCCGCATCGCCGTCTGTGGTGACTGTTGTTGTTGCCCAGATCCCTTGTCGTGACGAAAATGTCCATATGATGCGGTGCCAGCCGCATCGCTATGCACGTCCGCTTTCATACACAAGGTAAGGCTTCTTCTTATCCTTTGACCGATTGGATTCGAAGGACGCGTCCGCACAGACGCAGTTCTTTGCTGGTGGGGGTTTTTTGATAAAGGTAATGGTCACTCGCGGTCAGGTGGCGCGAGATTTAGAACCATACCCGTTCAGATATATGTAAACATCAAAATATCATTTGTGTCAATTGCATATGTAATATTGCTTTATCTATTTGTCATTAAATTATTTGATTTAGTTAAATATAAGACGACTATATGGTGGTTGTCATGATCATGCTTAACTACTATTTATATAATGTTGTAGAAGATTGACGATGATTCACATACTTTTACAAACTAGTCAAATAATATTAAAATTATGCTTATTGTCAATAAACACACAACTTAATCAATATATTCATAATTGTGACACAATTATTAATTATGAAAGCAAGAGAAATCAAGTTTTCATTAAATATGTTTTTACCCCAAACCTGTACTTGATCCCCTAGTTTAGTTTACTTTCACACAATCAAACTCCTTGATTTAGTTCAATCTTTTTTAAATATACCAACAACCAAAACATGTATTTAACCCTTAGTTACTTGAAAACTTCTTTTGACATGTTACCCGCCGGCACTATTTCTCATTCTGTAGGATGCACATGATTCTTCTCCTAAATGGCTTGCAAGATCTCTTCAAGGACAGAAATAGAAATCTTTCTCTAACATTCCGACATAATTTTTTTTGTATTCAAAGTTAAGTATTTTTTTAGTATCGTAAACGACTTTGGCATGTGCATTGATACCTGTACTTGTTTTTTTTTTTTTTTTTTTTTTTTTTTTTTTTTGAACGGCAAATTTGGATCACTGACGGACCACTGGAGTATCATCGTGCCACCAGAGGAACCACCCGATCATATCCATCTCCACTAGGCATAATGCCACACCAATTCAGGAGGAAACCCAATAAACATGGGAAAACCCCCCTTGTGGGAATCAAACCCAGGACCTATTGGTCCCAAAGCCTTATCCCACCACCAAGATGCCACTAAGCTATAAAGCCATGGGCTGTACTTGTATTATTTTAAGGCTTTCGATTTAGATACGAGTGTGGTTTCAGTATTTCGGTATTTTTGCACTACATGTACCAACGCCGAATGTCACCGATACATATCAACATAAACATGTACCAACACCAATACATATCAACACTGATGCATTTGTTGTAAATACACTTTTTTTTTTTATTTTGTAATGTACCATGTTTTTCATCACATTGGGGGTTTTTGGTTTAGATGACAACCCACAAAACAACTATCTACAGTTCAACAATTTCTTTTGCAAAAATCACTTTTTAGTTTATTAGAATCTAAAAGAAATCCAACCATACTCTGTACAAAAAAAGAATTACACGTTGCATTCAAGAAACACGTATCAAATATCTAATGCAAAAATATCAACTTAATCTCCATTTATTTCCTTCTTTTTTTTATCATTTATCTACCTTCGATTGCGCAAAACCGCTTCTTTACTTTTGAATCTCAAATCCATATTTAGACTAATGGAAGTCGGAAAAAAGGCCCGTATGAACTTACGAGTTGACGCCGTTTGTGATCGTTCCCTTTTATGATTCCTCTTAGACGGGCCACCAATGCTCCCAACTTCACCGACTGATTTTGAAGCTTTTGCATCAACCACAGATGAGCTAAACGATATGTCATCACCCGCACCGAAAGAAACCTGCCCGCCATTATGTGACGGATCAAGCGGATGCCCCACAGCTGCATCCCGATGAGGAGGAGGGAATTTCTCGCTCTTGCTTTTCGCGTTCGATTGATTTATAACTCTCCATCTCTGAAGGATAAAAAATATTAATCATTCTTTTAAGAAATAATTAGAAATTAAGTAGAAGTTAACATACGTCTAAGTTGGATTGGATCTCTGCATTCGCCTCTGGGGCTGGAACTGCCTGACCCACACGATCACGGGTTCTTGGTTTTTTATTTCCGTCAACGGCATGAGATTTTCCGGTCAAACCTCTTCGTCTATGGGAAATTAGAATTAACAATGCAATTTGTATAAATATATAGGTAAAAAGATTAAAAAAGAAGAAGATAAAAACCTTCTGGCTTCTTCATCCCTCAATTTGACATCTAGTTCTTTGCTGGGAGGGTATTTTGGTAATTCTGAGGGCTCACAAGCATAAGGTTCAGTGGTGAAGAACTGTAAAGGCAGGGAATCCAATATTTAGAAGCTTGTCCTTTTGCCCCACTAAAATTAGAGTAGATTCGTTCTACGCAAATTGGTCGGGTTGAATAACCGGTCAACTAGTTCAAAAGGTACTTTTTATGTAAAAGGGCCATATCGTCCAGGTCGGGCTTTTTGCGGTTTTCTAAAACTTTAAATTTGATAAATACACTAGCTAATTTTCTATAATTGATCCGCAAATTAGAGTAAATTCGTTCAGCTAATTTTGAACTAGCGTCTTTTCTATAATTGACCTGCTTAATGATTTAATAATCAAACAGTTAACAAGTAATTCTGTATTAAAAGCAATCGAAACTCACATCACTGTTAAGGGATGCAACAGCAGAGCTGCGCTCATCAGGATCAATTGCAAGAAGACTCTCTAATAAAGGAAGAGAAGAAGATGGAAACTCTTTAAACACTTCTGCTGTACAACGCTTGTATGGCTGACGTGGCTTAAATAAAGTCGCATTTGGCAAACGATGCCTCTTCCAATATTCCTCTGATGGTGAGCCACATAATTTAAATATCTTGTGTAACTGTTCAACCTAAAGTCAAAAAAACAACCAAATATTAATATATAATATATCATACTAGACCAATTATAATCGATAGCATCTAAAACTGGTTTCTACTTTCTACGGTTCTACCTCTGTGCGACCCGGCATTATTGGTTTGCCAGCAAGGAGTTCAGCCAAAATGCAACCAGCACTCCACATATCAACTCCAACACCATAATTTGTGGCCCCGAGAAGCAGCTCGGGGGGTCGGTACCAGAGAGTAACAACACGGCTAGTCATGGGCTGCTTGTTTTGCGGATCATAAAAAGACGCTAATCCAAAATCCGCTATTTTAAGAACACCATCATCGTCAATCAGCAAATTAGATCCCTTGATATCTCGGTGTAACACACCGTTCTTATGGCAATGTTCAAGCCCAGAAAGTAACTGTTTGATGAAACACTTGATCTACAAAAGATTCATTTAAGCACTAAACTTAGACCTCATTAAAGTAAAGATAAAAATGTCATTGGATACCCATGGTATGGAGTCAATAGCATTAAAACACTAACAAACAATATGAATGATAGTATGATACAACTCATTAATGACATATGTACTGACAAAACTGAATTTTATATACCCACCAACTATGAACAGAACAGTACAACAAACAATCTGGATCTTAAAACAAACATACCTGAGGCTCTGTGAATTTGAGACCTTGAACAGCAGCAAGACCAGAAAGATCATGCTCCATGTATTCAAACACAAGGTAAAGACTGGAAGACATTCTAGATGTAACCAATCCTTCAAGCTTTATAATATTCGGATGATTAAGCTTCTTCAGTATCAAAATCTCTCTCGCCATAAACTTAACATTCTCAGGCTCTAATGTATCAACCCTAACTTTCTTCAAAGCAACTATTTTACCAGTTATCAAATCCCTAGCCTTATACACATTGCTATACGTCCCTTGCCCTATCTGATCACCAATCCACAACAAATTCAATCAAATTGTTCATATAAACTTACACACACACACACATATATATATATATATATATATGTATATGTATATACAGTTATTTTAATTAAATTGACCTTATCGAGTTTCTCGAAGGTATTAGCACGACGAGGAGTCCAATCCTGAATGGCGTCACCGGCGACGGCGGAGAGCCACTCCGGCCACGACGGAGCGGTGTGGAGGCTATACTCGAGCTTCAGTTTCCCGCGGTTAGACGGACGAACATCGCCGGAGATTTGTCTGATCCTCTTCTCAACGTTATCCGACGGAGCATCCGGTTGCGTATGAGAAGCGGTGGTGGATTCTTCGGCACTCCGGTGGCGGACGTTTGAGTTTGACCGGCGATCTGAAGCTCCGAGCACACAGCCCATGGCTTAACCTAAGCTCATCATCAACGGTTAAACCAGTGAGCTAGGGTTAGAAAACCGCTAACGGCGTTCGTCCGTCGTGCATTAAGTTTTGAGAAATTGTAACGGTGTGATAACCGTGAAGATTCCGGTGAGTTGTACAGTACAAGTTGCAACGAAACTCTGTTGTAAATATGTTGCAGAGAGAGAGAGAGAGAGAGAGAGAGAGAGAGAGAGAGTTAAAAGGAAGTCAGTTTTTAGGAATCTTTTTATAGATTTAGATTTCGATTGGAGTTGTTTTTATCAGCAACTTTTAACCCATGGTAATTACTGTGGGGTGTAGATACAATATCATAAGTCAGTAAATTAACATTCCCTTTCTGTTTATTTTTCTAAGAGTTAAATCCCTTTTTAGTCCTGTGGTTTGGACCATTTTACCAGTTTAATTCAAAAGTTTCATTTTTAACCTGTGGGTCTAAAAAGGTTTCACAGTTGCCATTTTAGTTCACTGGGTTAACTTTATCAATTTTTTCTGTTAACGAGAAGGCCAATTCGGTCATTTTATTTGGCTGAATTGCCCTTTTAGTTGACAGAATTACATACAAAATGATCAAATTGGCCTTCTCGTTAACAGAAAAAATAGATGAAGTTAACTCAGTGAACTAAAATGGCATCTGTGAAATTTTTTTGGACCCACATGTTAAAAATAAAACTTTTGGACTAAACTAGCAAAATGGCCTAAACCACAGAGACTAAAATGTAATTTAACTCTTATTCTAACTAACTTCAACTTTATGCTTTATGATTTTTGATATTATTATATATGATGTTTGATTTAAAAGGTAAAAAGTAGCTCATGATTGTTAGTTTGTTACGTAGATTTTTTTGTAGTTTAATAATTGATGTATATAATAATGCGAATTAAAACCTATGAGTATGTTATACAAACAGATAATTGTCACCATTGAAGGTTGAATGAAGCAACGGTCATGTGGAATTCATCCACAAGGATTCAAGCATGTTTTAAGAAAAGAAAATTTTTGTTTTTTTTGGTAAAGTTATTATACAAAAGCTCATATAAATAAGATTTGTACAAAGATAAAATAGATCATAAAATATAACACGAGCAAAATATAACACAATGTCAAAAAAAAAAAATTGAGTCACAAAAAAGACAATGACACAAATATAGAAAAGAAACAATTATAAATAAAAAGACAAAATGTTGTAAACAAAAAAAGTGTAAATTCTACAAGCTAAACATCTAAAATAAAAACCTAAAAATTCCAATATTATTTGAATGAGGTGAATCGGAGTTTGTTTGATACCTTTCTTATGACTTCCTATTTTTAGGAGACTTTATTTTTTATCTCAACCTCTCGTGTTGTTACTTAACCAAAGTTTATTAAATTGATTGAGTATGAATAGAAAATTTTATAAAGCATCTACTTATTTATTTATTTATTTTGGGTTGTTTTCATAGCTAATTTTTTGTTTTTGTTTTTTTTTTTTTTTTTGAATTAGTGATCATATTTTGTTAATAAGTTATTAATTATGAATAACAATTATAGATTAGATGACATCTAATATTATAGCTAATCACACTAAATAGTGTTATATTTTATACATGTGACATGTTTTGAATTGTTGGGTTTTGTTTTGTTTTAATTTTAACCATAAACACATACCCATTTCGAATCAAAGTATAATTCCATAATTTAACCTATGACATTAACACTAACATAAATTTACTTTACAATTTTCAACATTACTTGGTTTCCCTAATAGTTAGCTATTGGATTCATGCGACCCATGCACGTGATATACTAACAAGTGTGGAATGAACTAGTTTCTCTAATAGTTAGCTATTGGATTTACACAATCCATGCACGCGATATACTCACAAATGTGGAATGAATTGGTTTACCTAACAGTTAGCTATTGGATTCACACGACCCATGCACGCGATATACTAACAAGTGTGGAATGAAAATGTTCCATAGCAATAAGTTACTCATATAATCTCAATTATGCATACAAGAAAATTAATATATGCGCATTTCTTATTTGGTATATATATTAACTTAACATCGTACACCTTTCTACTTGGATTTAGATCCAACCACGCTATCAGATATCCTAATATTTATAGTATTACGCATGTATTTCAAATCTACATAGAATATATTTAGGCTCATGAAGTCAGCTATAAGTTTAATTACTGTCAACTAGCCTGTTTATCATAAAATATTTAGAAATCATAATTTGTCCTCATGAATGATATTATAGATGTGTCAAGTCAAAACACTATGTATTCACTTGGAATTTGCTAAATGAATTCCCTTTTGTCTTGGATCTCAGTAGGTTTCCGCGATCCAGTAGCCTAATATCTACCAAATATTACTATTTTGTTGTTTAGCGCATTATACGCTTGTTGATACTTTTTATTGTTATCATTAGAAATCCACAACCAATCTTCATAATAAAGTGGTAAGTAAACGAACAACAACTCATAACCCCTTTTAAAATTACTATTTCTAATAATTATAGTCTAAGATAGTGGGCATCTCCCTAAACATATATATATATATATATATATATATATATATATATACTAGGCTATCACCCGGGAACATCCCGGGTTAGGAAAATTTAGTTTTAAATAATAAAAGATACATAAACAACATTTTAAAACTCATTAATATCTTCTTTCCCTCCCAACAATAATTTATTTGTTCCGTTTCATCAGTATCCTAACTTTGTCTCCATGTATATTCATAGTTTTCGTGTAAAGCTAATAACCTTTTAATTCTTAATGAGATCTCAGTTAAAAAATGTTTCGTAAATCCATACAAAATGTTGTATTGTTTGTTTTTAAATTATATTATATTACTCTTTTAGTTTAATTTTCAACTAACAAAATTAAAAAACATATTATAAACAACGTTTTTAGAAAATTTTATATATTTTGTTTTTTTTTTTCTTTTATTAAGACTCATAGATTAATGTCAAAATTAGTACTTTGATCATTGTGATGAAATCATTACACGACAAATGACAAGTTAATTTAATTGGATTTAAATCATAACCCAATGCTTTTCCCATTTTTATGTAAAAGTAGGAGTGAATTTCAAGTTTTGTCCTTTATCTTTAGGCCACTTTGCAAGTTTTGTCCTTTATGTTTAAAAATCAAGCACTTTTTGTTCTTAAAAATCAAGCATAAAGGACAAAACGTGCTTGATTTTTAAATATAAAGGACAAAACTCGTCAAATTTAAACATAAAGGACAAAACTTGCAAAGTGGCCTAAAGATAAAGGACAAAACTTGAAATTCACTCTAAAAGTAGTTATCTCTTACCTAAAAAAAATGTTTATATTTACATATGAATGTTAAGGTTTGAGACAATTTCAAAACATAAATAGTTGGGAGAAACGAAAATTTAAGGAAAAAAACTAAAGTACATAAACAACACTTTGAACCTCTAAAGTATCATCTTTCCCTTCTCACCACAAATTTTTAGCTCAGTTTCATAAGTATCACAAAAACAACACTTTGAATATACTTGGTATTTTGTGTTCCCTTCTCCACGCAAGGGCCACCGGTGCTTCTAAACAAAAAAAACTTCATGGGCCCCATCAACACCCACCTGAGACCAGCTAAAGCATAAGGTTAAGACCAGTGGTTACCGCTCCTTGAAGATTAAACTAAATTCAACTTGCAAGTTATTGAGATGGTAATGAAAGAATACCTCTCCGTAACTTCTTGGGATCATTGTAGCCCGTTCTATTTTCTTCTCAGTTTGATCCAAGATCCCCGTTTTGTCCTCATAAGCACTTATGAACATGCCCGAACTGGTTTATTTAAAAAACCAAAAATAAGAAAGATGAACTTACATCACATATTCACATCTAAAATAAAAATACCATCTCTGATTACTTTTTAATTTAGCTTTTCTCATATACTGTAACGTTGTGGCAAATCCGGGAAAGTATAGCGCTCTAGGCGTCCAACTTAATACCTAATAACCATATTCATCACACAATAACACAACCACTTTCCAAAAAACCTATTGATCACAAAACATCATATAACTAATTTTTCACAACTATAGAAGTAATATTTTCAGGAAACAGTTTTGCATATGTGGCAACTCGTGTGGTATTAACTCATGCCGCATCAGCAATTTATAGGTAAAATCATCTCTATTATGTGCAGCTTCCCCTTAATAATAACCAACTTTGTAACTGTTTTGAACAGAAATATGTAAGTTGAGTAGAAGCATGACCACGAAGAGATGTAATAGTGCAAACATTTAAAGCTTTCTTATGAATATCACCATATTCAATTAAAAGCCCATCCAGAGATCTTGCAACAATTTGTTGGATTAAATGAATGTCATGAAGTGGGCAATCATTTATCACTATGGGTCAAATAAAAAATAGATTAAAAGATAAAGAGGTCAAATGGGTCGATATTCACCTAAGGGTAAATCTAATGCGTGAAACCGTATAAATCATTTTATTGAAACAATATTTAGATGACAAAAATTTGGTATCACCCCACGCCCCACGAGGTGAGGGGCAGTCAAAATGTGAAGCTTGGAGCAAAACTGCAGAAAATGATCAGGTTGAAGACCTTTGGTGAGAACATTGGATGTTTCGGGTCAATGCATCCTGGATCCGGTCAGAACCAATAACTACTCGTTTGACCCATTTCTCAAACTTAGCTTTCAATTTACCTCATATATATTTTGAGCTTTCGTCTTTACCCTCAATCTCATGATCAAGAACTTTAAATATAGGGCAAAGATCAATACGGCGATTTACGTGAGTCGAGTCTTAAAACTATTCACGTGACAATAAGTCAATTTACTACGAATATTATCATTTTCTACGAGTTTTATAACCATTTAAAAATTGTGAATTTCGTCAGATAGTCTTTCAAAAACTAAGGTAGTCTTTCAAAAATTAAGGATAAGCACGGTACTCGTTCGGTTCCGAACCAGAACCAGTACGGTAACAAAAAAGAAAAAAATGGGTATATACCGGTGTTTTACCTGTAAATACCGGTACATGTACCGAAAAAACAGGAAAAGTGGGTACCGGTATCGGTACCGAATATACATGGTACGGTACCGGTACCCGATACCAAATACTCATCTCTATTAAAAATTGTTGTACATAGTATAAAATTTAAACAAAAATATAAAAGTTAATAAGAAGTGATGGAAGCTTACTGATAAAACTCGCCGGGGTTATGATAGATATCACCGGACAAAACGTCACCGTTTTGCAAAAGCTAAGAAAGGTTACGAACAGTAGCCGCTCGCTGAATCGATCGTCTAGCTCTAGCAAGTTCCAACTCTGCAAACTTCGTCCCTTTGTTCAACAGATCGCAATGTTAATCTACAAATTAAACACACTAACATGCATAATAAAAATTTTAAATTAACACAAGTGATTATCATTTTAAACTTGAATTGGTCTAGTTATTCTATCAACAGTTCCGATTTCGAAACAAATTATTCCATAAACACACAGTTAATTTTCAAAAGTAAACACAATTACATGCATAATCAAAGCTTAATTTCATGATTAACACAAATCATTGTCATTCAAACTTGAATCGATATCAACAGTTTCAATTTCAAAAATTGATATTATAATTTTGATATTATTTTAATTTAATTTTTCTATAACGAATTATGTTATAAAGATTGAAAAGGCGAACATCATTATGCTAATTCTTGAAATACATAATATACCATCTTCGCTTATTGTGACATTTCCAAGATCCCCAGTATAGTGAATCTCATTATCATAATGTGAATTATATCTTTGCCCAATATCATACCTTAGAACATTGAATGCCAGAAAAATAACGACATTCTTACATAAACATGTAGTAGATGAGTCATACGAGTAATCTACATATCGGGATGTAAACAAAAACAGAAAGATAATCCTAACGTCCTGAACGGAAACCCCTTTTTTTGTAAATACAAAGATTAACCCTACCTTTTTTTGTTACCATGAGAACCCGCAAGGGCCATTGGTGCTTCTAAACAAAAAACTTCTTGGGCCCCACCAACACCCACATGATGGTACGAGGTAAAGCATAAGGTGGAAACCAGTGGTTACCGCTATGCCACCTCCTTGAATATTAAACTAAATTCAACTTGCAAGTTATTGAGATGGTAATGAAAGAATACCTCTCCGTGACTTCTTGGGATAACTGTAGCCCGTTCTATTTTCTTCTCAATTTGATCCAAGATCCCCGTTTTGTCCTCAGATGCACTTATGAACATGTCCAAACTGGTTTATTTAAAAAACAAAAAATAAGAAAGACGAACGTACATCACATCTAAAATAAAAATACCATCTCTGATTACCTTTTAATTTAGCTTTCCTCATACAGGTAACGCTATATCAATACCTTGTTCTAATCCCCTTGGTATTTTCAGCCGTTTCTCCCTTTCGTAAAGCCAAATTTGAAGGCGCAAGTTTTACTTTCGCCATCTTGATTATACTTTCACACTGTTCCGCTGTGGCAAATCCGGGAAAGTATAGCGCTCTAGGCGTCCAGCTTAATACCTAATAACCATATTCATCACACAATAACACCACTTTCCAAAAAAACTATTGATCACAAAACATCCTATAACTATTTTTTCACAACTATAGAGGTAATATTTTTAGGAAACCGTTTTGCATATGTGGCAGTGGCAACTCATGTGGTATTAACTCATGCCACATCAGCTATTTATAGGTGAAATCATCTCTATTATGTGCAGCTTGCCCTTAATAATAACCAAGTTTGTAACTGTTTTGAACATAAATATGTAAGTTGAGTAGAAGCATGACCATGAAGTTTGATTACATAGCATTTATAGTCTGTAATCAGAAATGAGTCATGAAATAAATCAATGACTCTTAGTCAGGATTTGGCATGAATATGTATTCACAGATGGATATGAAACTATAACAATGGGTCAAAATGGAAAACATCCTGTTACAAGGGTCTTGCTATATTCAAATAAAAATCACATTTGAGGAACAATTATCACAAACTCTTCTGTCATAAATGAGCTGATTTCTGGTCAATTTAACAAATTTGTTGTGACGGTACTTTGAAAATATGGAACAAAATACGTAACTAAAAGGACAAGTTAATGTCGTTAAGAAAGATGCAACATGAAAACAAAGGTGTGAGGTATGCGACTTCATTGGTGACTGTTTTTCCGTTGGTAAAAGCATAGCTTATGACATGTTTTAGAGCATAGAGGATGATAACACATATTAAGGATATCATGAAGGAGCTAAGATTAACTATTACGACAACAAAAAACTGCTGATTTTGGGTGTCCCGCACCTAGTTCGTTGCTAACTCTAAAATTCTCATACATACATCATTTTTGTTACTAAGACGTAAATTAATCATAGATTTTTTAAAAGGTCTATTTACATAAAGCTTAAATGGGTCTTTTTTTTTCATTTCTAAGTTAGTAGTTATATAAGATAAACACTACTATGTCTTGAAAGTTCCGAAAATAGAATACGATTTGGCATCTTGTTGAAGTCGCTACCTAAGACGACTTCAACTGCTACAAAGCAAGATTCTTGAATACTGGTTAGAAATCTAAGACACATAACTAAAAAAGTGACCTTTTTTGGTCAAGCCTTTTGAAAAAAGATAAGCATTTAAAAAAAACTTCAGTAATTATCAAACTCAAATGTATTTTGATAGAAACATACCTTGTGGCAGCATTAAACCCGATTGATATCATCAACACACCTCTAAGTATTGCCCAACAAACAGCCAATGAGTCTAACGCTATTTCAAGATTTTCGAACAAACCCACGATCAAGAAAAGTATTTGAAAGTACCTATACATATAATAAGTAACTAACCAACGTAAGATCTTATGTATTTGATAAATACGAATAAATATTAATAATGTAACATAAAGTTTGTAAGCAATATATGACTTAATTATCTATAGAACATTTCTCCTGCTGAAAATCTTCACTAATCTGGCGCTTGCAAGTCTCTGGATCCGTGCAACTTTATAACACAAAAAATTAAACACAATCAGTTCTCATGACATAAAAAGGTTTAACCATGCAAAGACGTGGTTACGGGTCAAACTGACTCATTTACCTTGAAAAGATGAAGGTCCGGGATACCAAGGTCGTTTCAAACGAAGAGGAAACAACAATGGATACATATGAATCTTGTTAGCAACTCAAAAATTCACAAAAACAGAAATTGTCGAAAATAAATAAATAACCTTCGCGACTTCCCCAATGATATCATATCAAGCAAACTGGCTTATCAGCAAATGAGCTGGCTTCTTGTCGAAAATAAATAAATAGCCTTTCGTAAACACAGGGAGTTAATATGGAGCATAGGCCTGCATTGATACCATGACAATCCTTATGTTAGCAACTAAAAAATTCACAGAACACAAACTCTAATAGCTACCTGTAACATCTTTAAAACCAAAGAATTCAGAATGATGAAATTATAATCCTAAATTTGAGCCTCTTAAAATCTAACCCTAATTAATTGACAAATAAAGAGTACCTCTTCGGAAACATTACATAGTTTTTCGTCAGTCATCCCATGTTCGACGAAATTCCTAGCCGCACTTCAACTTCCAACTATCAAAAACTTGAAATCGGCTCGAAAGAGTTTAGGTAAATCTCAAACAATCAAAATCAAAATTTGTCATAAAAAATAACTCTCTCGATTCTCATTAGCAAAAGAGGTTGAATCAGAATAACCAAATCACACCAATAAAAAGAATAATGATGCAGATTTTTCGTATGCTTTGTTTCAAGATCCTGACAAGCAAATGAGTCACTCAGATACTAAACAACTCTTCATCTCTTCTGCCATCTCATGGTTACTAAACTGATATGTGTTTCAAGCAATTTCATCAGATACATATTTCATGTATATGTGGATAGGTTGAGTAATGGGTTCAAACATGTAGGTTAACTTTTTTTTTCATCTTTTCCAAAAAAAATTAATGAATAATTGATGCAATAAATGTGATTACAGAAACACATTTACAATAACAATCAAAATCTCTCATTTAGCAATTTGAAAGCTTGTATGAAACAAAGATATATTTTAGTAGACTTTAACCCATTTGACCAGTTTTAGATTAAAAATAACCTAAGCGGCCCTAGCCTTGTAAAAATTGGGTCAAATTACAACCTCTACTAATTTAGTTTATAAAAATCGAGACTAATGACCGGTGTCACTATATTTTTAATGAAATGATGGAACACCATCCCGTGACCCACCGTAGAAACATATTGCGAACAATTGAAAAGAAAGAAAATATATTATTACAAGTCACGACCCCAATCGAATCGTATTAGAATGTGCATACAGATATATACTTGATCAAGGAAAGCAACAGTATTATAACGGAATGAATTGTTTCTGATATCTAAATCGACTACGATCAAAAAGAAAAATTGTGATGAGATCAAATGTGCAAAAGAAATAGAGAAAGAGACCTGCGCCGCCTCCAAGAGCTTCACGAACAGAAATCCGATCATAATCTCCCATGGCAAGTAGGCTTTCTGACTAACAGTTGAAAACGAATATATCAAAATCAAATGTCAAGAACTTCGAATCGGATACATAAACTTACCATGAATACAATCTTTAGAGGCAACTTTTGGGTGGCGACGATCGAAGAAGAGTAGATTACGATTGGGATTCAAGATCTGAAGAGTTTTCTAGGGTTTTGCAAAGTAGCGGTGGTGAAACGTATGAGGAATTAGAATGATTAGGGTTTTTTAGTTTCTTATATACCCGGGTCAATCCATGCGGGTTTGGATACAATAAACGGATCCCGTGTACAAATTAGACATTTCTCTTATTTTCCCGCCAAAAATCTAGTGTGGCTGCACCACAACCCGACACGTGTCCCAAACCTTATTCATTTATTATATATATATATATATATATATATATATATATATATATATATATATAATAAATCACGCACGTTGTCGTACGTAGAGTACGTTAAGTCGTAATATACGATATACTTTTTCTATATATATATATATATATATATATAAAAGAAACAGGTGGGTGACACGTGTCACTCCCTGGTTTCACCTTAATTGTGTTTTCCCTCCATTTTCATAAACCCTTTTACTCTCCTTCATTTATTTCCGGATTACCCTATGGAGCCATCAAATAACCCGACCCGATTAATTAAAACTTTCCTAATATGTGTTTTTGTGCAATAACATATTCAACCTTTTTCATTAAAGATTCAAAAATTGTTTACTTAAACTTGTCTTCATTTAACTTGCAGGCATTGATAATCCTACATCAAAAGGTTCGAACCCTAACCTTGAATTTCTTTTTTTTTTTTTTCATTCTAATGATTTGATACTACAAAGGATTCTTGCATTGCAATTCTTTTGTTAGTTATGGGTTGGACTCAGTTTCATAATCTTTTGTGTTTTTTTATTAGATTACCTGTTTATTTTTTCTATGTTTAGCTTATGAAATCACCACATTAAGTTTCATTGTTTTTGTTTAACATCAGTAATACGTTGTACAATCGATTTCATATCAAGTTATGAGGACAAATTATATACTGGTAGAGTAAATGTGTAACCATTTTATCTAACTACCTATATTTCCCAATACTCAAAACTAATACGTATTTTTTTTTGTTTGCAGATGGTGGTACATTGAAATGATCTAAGAATTTGTTTTTATATAAAACTAGTTTAAGTACCCGTGAATTTCACGGGATGCAAAAAGGAAATATCTTTAATATCACCGTTAACATAAATATTATAATTTGATACACGTTAAAACACGAACAAATATATAATGTTTGAACCACATATTGAAACACATGAATAACCAACAATCACAAATCGTTGAAAATCTGTCTATACACGATATTAGTTGTTTTATATCATATGTTGTGTATGGATTACGAATAAATGAATTGATTGATATAAAATTTAATAGGAAGAGTGTTTAAATATAAATACATGAATATGCAACAATCAGAAATCATCAAACGTTAGTCATTAATTAGAAGCAACGCAATACATTTATCAATTATAATTCGTTGAAAATCTCTTTATAAACAACATTACTTGTTTTATCTGTCGGTTTTCCATTGTTGTCAAGTATGAGTAGTTTGACCCCATCTCTTGTTTTCACCCTTGATAAAGCAACATACAATTGACCATGAGAGAAGACGGGTTGTTTCAGGTACAAACCAACTCTTGAAAGCGACTGGCCTTGACTTTTGTTTATTGTCATCGCAAAACATACGGAAAGTGGAAATTGCCTCCTTTGAAAAGCAAAAGGAATCTTTTTATCAGAAGGGATCAAATTAATTCGAGGTATATATGTAGAAGTACCAATATTTGCACCAGATATTATCTCGGCTTCTATTACACGGTTGTACAACTTTTTTACTTGTAGCCTTGTACCGTTGCACAAACCATTCCGTTGGTCAATATTTCGTAATAACATTACTGGAACACCAACTTTTAGCACCAACCTATGATTTGGTAAGCCAGATATTTTAAGTCCATTGAGCACATCCGGAGAGTATATTCTTTGTTGTGTAGCATTTACATCTTCAGTCGGTCAAAGACTGTCAGAGCTAAGATACTCTCTTTCTTCACCAGGAAACATTGAGAGTAACCTGTCATTAATCTCATGCACAACATCATTCTTCGGTGCAAGTATAGCGCGCTCACTAAAATAATTATGGTTGTTGATGTTTTGCAAGATTGATGGATAAACAAAATCAATTAAACTTGCAATTGGGTCAGATTCATCAGTAATCAGAAGATCTTGTGGTATTTGAATAGTTGCTTCCCCATCATTTGGACCACCAACATTACCCTCACCCAAATCCAAAAGCCATTTGGCAAAACTGTTTATTTCTTCAATATCTGTCGTCGACCGTCCAACGGTTAACCTCATGTTTCTTGTTAATCTTAGCAATTTACATTTACTCCACAAGTAAGACGAACATAATGAGGCATTAACAATCTCTTGTCTTCCACCGTTTGGAACAACAGGTAATATTTGTCTGAAATCGCCACCAAAAACAATTACCTTACCTCCAAACCAGATGTCTGAATTGAGAGATGGGTCGATGTTGAAAACGTCATTCATTGTTCTATCCAGCGCTTCGAATGCATGTTTGTGTACCATAGGTGCTTCATCCCAAATTATTAATTTCGTCTCATGCAATAATTTAGACACGTCACTTTCTGGTTTTATATTACATACAGAGTCTTCAGTAAGATTCAAAGGTATGTGAAACCTCGAATGTGCAGTCCTGCCACCATCTAACAACAACGATGCAATTCCACTTGAAGCCACATTTAAGACGATTTGACCTTTTGATCTAATTGCAGCGGACAATGTCTTCCATAGAAAAGTTTTACCTGTTCCACCATAGCCGTAAAGGAAAAAAATCCCACCGTTATCACCATTCACTGCTGCCATAATTTCTTCAAAGACAGAGCGTTGTTCATCAGTTAACATTGTCAACTGACTATCGTAGAGATTTCCAAGATGTGTTATATCATAGGCCCGCTCCTCGAATATCAAACGACTATCTGAACTGCCTGAAGACGACATATCTGGAAATGGCATTGTTTGAAATCTTCGCAAGGATGAATTATTTCGCAGTAAAAACTTCTCAATCTCGCACAAAGCATAGTTTTTCAGTTGGTGCTCCGGAATTGATAACGCTGTGCAATACGAAAAATATATCAAACTCCTCATAATAACAAAACCGAAATTAAATAATATCTAAAACATTAAATAATGTATTTGATAATATAAATACTAACATTTATTGTACACAAAACTTACCTGTAACTCGATGGTATTTCTGAAGTCTATATAAAAAATCGTCTGTCATGTATTTCCATGAACTTTCCCAAACAACCTCAGGTCTAGAAAGACTACTGGATAACAGCATGGTACAAAATAAATTACGAATATATGAAGCGCTTCCTGATAAACTTGCTTCCTTTATTGCCTCCACATACTCGGAGTCATCATCCAAAAGACCGAGCGCGTAGCAAGCATCTCTATATGTATCGTAAACATGACCATTAACTGTTTTAATGTCATCAAACGATGTTGGTCCTCTGACCTTGTTAAGCAGAATTCTCAAAAAATAAGCTTCACCAAGTGACGGAGGTACGGAATGAATCCTGCCAATAGCTGTTTTCCTTTGTCTAGGTTCCCATACTCGCTTATCAAGCTTCCAAACATAAAAACTGGGAAACTGAACATATGTAAGTGTACGGGCCAACGTGTCATTTGGGTCTTTATTACGTTCCATCCATGAGAGAAACATTGAAGATTTAACAGATGGTTTGTTTAGAACATAGTTAATATCCTCATCAGGTCCGAAAACAACAGGTTGTTGGCCAGGTAGATGGAACGGAAGTCTCATAACAGAAGGTCGTCTATAATGCACTTCATTGGCAAATATCCTCCAAGATGCTTCGCAAGCTGATATATATCGACAATCGTAATACTCTTTTATCTCGTCTTGTACTTGTTCGTCAGATTGATTATCGCTTTGAACAACAGCTATAGTCGCTCGGTCAGGTCCTTTATTAATGTATTTAAACAGATACTTTATCGAAGCGGCCTGATTGCACCATTCAACATTTATATGAGCTTGATACCTTTTCAATAATTTTTTGTTGTACGGTACCACACTTCTGTTATCAAGGTCAATTTTATTTTCACAACAAAAGCGCCATTGTTTCTCCTTCTGTATAAAGGAAACCCGTTTGAATATAGTGTAGTATGATCTTGAAAGTCTTTGGGAAAGCCTTTTGAACACTTCCTATCAACCATACATGGAGAACTCAACCTAGCATTACCACATGGACCGTGTATCATATATTCTTTCACAAGCATGAATAATTCTGGATCTTGATTTCTGTCAGGTATTTCTGCGCATATAAATCCATCAACATGGTCCACCGTAGGTAATTTCGATTCAGGCTCCATGAATAAGCATAAATGGGCATGAGGCAAACCACGTTTTTGAAACTCGATTGTGTAAACAACTACAAAAAGTACACAAATTTTTACACTTTACGGCATAAATATTAATTTGATTTGTATTTTAAAAAATGTACCTGCTGAAGCTTTGCCAAATAGATGATTCTTTTTTAAATCTTTGCAAATTGAATCAAGCTTAATTTTGAACAATCTGGAAAGGATATCAGGCCTATCTTCCGGACTGAGATTGGTGTCTTTGAGAAAGCGTTGAACCTCTGGCCATTTGGGATTGCATGTTATGGTTATAAAAAAAATCCGGATAACCAAAGCATTTACACAGAGCCATAGCGTCTAAATAGTTTTGCATCATATATCGTGCTCCACCAGTAAAGGAAGATGACAAGAAGATACGTTTTCCAGCCTTAGATATATCATCTTGACCATGTGTTTTTAATTTACGGAGGCTTTCATATGTGTCAGACCTAAGATCCTTTCTGTTGATATCGTATATAGCTAAGTCTCTCACTCTCTATCATAGTATAAGCATCAACCAAGAACTGCTGGAATAACCTCCTAGAATTCAAGATTAACGAAAACTGATTTATCCGATCCTGCATACGATAAGCAAAGAACTCTCTCATAGTACAATTTGGACGTTTCTTATTAACAACATCAATGACACCTCTGTGAGGGATATCAATTCTGTAGCCATCATCTCCGTACGGAAACAAAATCGGATACTGTAGTGCGAGATATGACGGGTGCAACTCACTAATTCTCTTCAGTGTACCAGTTTGAGTCTCAACAACAATATCTCTATTGTCAATTACATTTTCTATATCTCCAACAATGAGATCGGCAATCTCACCCGCCGTTGGTAAGTTATACCTCCGACCATCTTTTTCTCTTGTTCCGATTAGGCGAAGCTTCAAATTTACATGAGGGCTGTCTTGAAGAAAATCCCTAGCTCTTCTGTAAGTTTTGACCAACTCATTGTCGTTATCTAAAACATCTTTTATATGTTCTATTAACTTACGATCAAGAGTAGCAGAATAAGAAGACGATGAATCCTCTGAACGACTGTTAACAAAAGTTATCAAATATTATTAAGATTGACATATAATACAAAATGAATAATGTAAATAAGTATGCGAATGTTAATAATAACCAACGGAAGTTACCTAAATATCGCTTGCCTGTTTGTAAGTTCGTTCTCGGTATCATATATGTATAGTTGGCAAAATTTTGGTTGCGCTCCGTTGTTGGGCATAAGACTTCCAATTGAATGGTAATTTTCTCTACTAATTCTAAAGCAAAAAGGAGCATTGCCTCTATTAACCGTTGAATCAACCTTACCACCCATTGAAGTAAATGCGAACATGGAATTGTAACGGCGAATATTCTTCAAAAAATGCTTGCTTTCATTATTTTTTTTACTAAATAGGATACGATAACTTCCTCTGGCATCTTTGTAATCTGGAAGCTCTACTATGCCGTAAGAACAACATAAGAAATAACACATTTTCCCATCCTTTCTTCTTCCTCTTCCTTTTTCTGCATCCCATAACTTTGCATTACATACTTCACAGGTAACGCATTGGTCACCATGATCCAAATAATTTGTATTGAAATTTAATAAAAACCAAATAAAATAGTGATTTAATAAGAAAAATACTATCTAATTGTAACATTTAATACCTTAAAGAGGTTATACTACAAATAATTAGACATGTACCTTTTGAGAGACCCTTGAACGGATCTTGATCTACGATTTCCTCTGTATTGAAATCCATAATTGGTATTGGAGATGTAATTCGTGGTGTGCTAATTAACTTTCGTTTTCCGGATGACAACCTTTCCAAAGATGAATTTTGAAGCATAGTGGAGGTGCCGGTGAATGATGTCAGGTTAAAAGAAATATGACGCGAAGTACAGTTTGTTGGTTGAGTGACATTGTTAGTAATAAAACTAACATTACCTAGTAAGATATACAAAAAAAGTTTATAAAAAAACCTAAATATATTAATTTAGATAAAGCACATTAAAATATACGAAGGTTAATAAGTCCTTACTTGTTGGCATCAATGGTGTGGTTTCTGTAACATTAGAGATGACATTTGGAATTGACTCGGTTGGAGAAGAAGGCAGTAAATTTATATTGGTGTATGATATGATGTGTCTCGTATCAGATCTTTTGCTATCCAAAATATCTTCCCTTAATCGGCTGTTTTCTATGTATTAAAATAAAATCGAATGTGGGAAATAAAGAAAGCATGAAAAAAAAAAAAACAATTCAGTAATCAAATAAATATAGATACCGATAAGTATTTTGTATCAACGCGCGTACCATGAGTTGTTATCGAATCATTTGTTGTGGCATTATTAGTGACATCTTCTGATAATTGTCCATGTAATTTACACCTCTTGTTATCCAATAATAATTTCCTTATTTTACGACTTTGTTTTGCCTCATCTTGACTAACAATGGGAATAACAGCTACAACACAACAAATATAGATCACAATTAATAATTTAACAAACAATGCATAACAGTTAAATGTATCAAGGTTAATAAGTGCTTACTTCGTGGCGTGAATGGTCGGGTTGTCGTAACATTAGCAATGACCTTTGAAGTTGAATTGGATGGATAAGAAGTCGGTAAATTTATATTGGTGTCTGATATGATGGGTCTCGTATGAGATCTTTTATTATCCAAAATTAATTCCCTTAATCGGCTGTTATCTATGTATTCAAATACAACAGAAGGTGGGAGATAAAGAAAGCATGAAAATAAAACATAACATTCAGTTAAAATAAATATATTTATAAATATTGAAAAAATGCAAGAGTATTATTATATGTTATTATATAACAGCTATTAAAAAGATGCATTATTATTGATAGAACCTGATGAACATCCAGCTAAATTAGATTTCTTCTTATCCAACAATAATTTCCTTATTTTCCGACTCTGTTTTGCCTGATCTTGAGTAACAACGGGGATAACAGCTTCAACACCATCAACAGAGATCACAATTAATAATTCAACACACATAAGATTAACAATAATGTTTTTAAAAAAAATTGTACCTAAATTGCAACATATTATTTTAACAGAAATATGAAATTAAAGTTAAAAACACAACAAAGTAAAAAATATTGTTAAGTGGTACCGTTTGTAATGTTCGATAGTGGTCTTCTTCCTCGACGAACTGCACGGCAATAAAAGGATGTTAACTTTAGAAAAAACGCACTAACTCTTAAGACATTGCTAATATTCATATTAGCAATCGTAGTATAATATATTAAATTTACTTTATTTCCTTTGGCCAATGGCAAACCTAATTTATGTATTAAGTTATAATACCTATAATTAAAAGATAACTTATATTATTGCGAAGTTAGAATCGTACCGGATGTAGTATTGGAGGATGGATTAGTAGGTACAAAAGATGTATCATCTGTAATAAAAATGATTATATAAAAGTTAAACATGTTCATAAACATATATTATAAAAAGCTGAATGAAGTGCTAAATTCATGACATTACCGTTTGAAATGTTTTCCTTTCCGGTGTTATTAGATAAAGATGAAGAGTTGAAATATTTTCTTTTAGACATTCCTGAAATTCTGCTAAGATGTAAGCATACAACATTCCAAATGTAAGTCCATTTAAATTGAAACTAAGGATCAGAATGTCGAAATTAAAGTTAAGATACTAATTCATACGTACGTTGTGTTATCTTAAATCCTAAAATACCATTATACAATGATAGAATAGTAGCATGACAAAAGTTTGAGATAATATCATTCGATAAGAACAAACTGAATTATAAGCTAGAAATACATTTATTATGCATACGGAAAAAACCCCAAAAAATAAAAAGTTATTTTATCATTAGACATAAAAAATAAAATAAAATCAGATACTTGAAACAAATAATAAAGTTCTAGAGCCAAAAGACAAAAAAAGTATAAAATCCAATCATAATTTATGTCTCGAATGGAGAAACAATGGTCTCAATAAATAACGCCCCTTTCGGACCGTTGTAGTTGTCAACATGTTGGAGGTAGTTGAAAGCTTCATTGCACAAGTCAACTTCAACAAAATCACCCCAAATACTTGTTATCAACCACTTTTTGTCTTGAATTATATTTGTCCTTTGCATCCTTGCATGATAATCAAGTATGTGAGGGTTATCGAAAGAAAAAACCTTGACCCAATCATCATGTTCTAACTTGTACAAATCAGCCTTTAGTTCATCAGCACGTCCAACGACAATCACATGAAGCTTGTTCGAAATGCTTAGAAAATGTCCTTGACAGGGATTGACTTCCATACGCTCGGGAAAAGAAAGTACGCTGAAAGATTCAGAAATAACATCAAAAGTAACTATGTTCCTCTCCCCAGGAGGAAACCAATAATTTGAAACCATGAAATATATGGTTTTGCCGGAATAAGTTGCAGGAGACCATGAATAAGACGATGAAGCCAGTTTAGAACCGTTGAGGAAATCTATTTTTCTCCAAGAGTCAAGACGTCGTGAGTAAACACGGGCAGTACCAACGTTACGGCAACACTTTATGTGAAGCACTTTGAGATCGTCAAACTGGTCAAAGTACATTCCACCGGTATCAGAGTTACGATCAAAACGATGATTAAAGTAGTCGTCGGATATCAACTTAAAGCGGCCCGTTGTTGGGTTCCAAAGCATGAGCTCACATAAAATCCTTTCATTGCAAACTAACAACAGACCGTTAAAAGACGATATAATACGTAAGTAAGAAGGGTGGATATTGTATGGGAAAGTTATTGTTTTGCTCGTATCGAGTTCCAAATTCCCACCTACTACATCGTCGACGACTATCGACTCATATTTCAAGGACAGTAGTTTCTTTTTTAGTGAATTTCCAGCCCGGCGAGAATACTTCAACTCAAAATTATGAGTCGATAGTTCCTTACGAAAATATTTGGAAAGAATTTTGAATCGATCTACAGCTTTTGCAGGGAGCCTTGAGAAAATTTCGTCGACAACCATTTCCATGCCAATCTTTTCCATTTTACGATCTACTGTGTTAGAATATAAAACATAACAAATGAAATACAGTTGATGTATATAGTTGTCTAGAAAAAAAAATAAGTATTACTATAACTATATAAGAATATATTGGAAAACAAAAATACAGTTGGAATATTTAAAAAAATAAGATCACATAAGCATGATAGCATACACATTCAGAGAAATTAACAATTGTAGTCAGATTAAAATCATTTAATATTACACAATTACTTAACATTTAAAGGATACATATATTTAAATCTTAAGTTCATATTGAAATTAACAACTTATTGATTTAAATAGCAAAAACAATTATATTATTGTATAACAATGTAATAACTAACATGTAAAAGCTAACAACGTATAACGTATTTGAGTATAATGGATGAAAATAAAGCTACAAAATACATATATATTTTTTTATATATAAAAGATGTTAGTGTTCGTATAGTAAATTTAGAATAGGTGACTAAGAGAATTCATCATATCTACATCAACATATTGAAACAAAAGTAAGTGATGTTGAAATATATTTATTTCATACAAACCGATTACAACACTATCAGTTAATTTAAAATCATATTAACATTAAATAAGATTAACATATACACAGATGAAAATGCAAGTATGAAACAGAAAAGAATACAACTATGAACATTCAAAGTATAATATCAGTATAAAGACTTTTGTTATTACTACAACATAATGCGATAACAATGATGAAGAATTTTTTTTTTATTAATTAGAAACCACTTCTAATGCTTCGTTATAATAACATACGTAGAAAAACCATACATCTGTGTGTGTGTCGATGAAAGAAGGTAAGAAGGTTGGATGTGTATGAATTAAAATAGTAGCAGGTTATTTAGTTTAGGATTTTATATAAAAAGTCTAAAACTCCTTTATTACCACCTATACAAAAATCATCTCATGGTGCACTGCTCAAAGTGAAGATTTTTTTTTATTTTATTATTATTAGTTAAGGGTGTACGGGGCGCAATCGGGGAGGGGCTCGGTGAATGATTTCCCCGACCGGGAACACCGCCACCATCCCCGCAGGGTCCCGAATCGGGGTTCATTTTGGGTGTGGGCTTGCCGAATGAATTTGCACGCTGAACGAGATATGACCGTTTACCAACGGTCGACTTTAATAAAAAAAAAAATCAATTTTTTTTAAAACAATATATATACTAACCAATCTTATTCTTTTTTTTACCACATTCACAACAAACCAACACCAAAATTCTCAAATTTATATCTTTCAAACACAAAATGGATTCCAAGTTCCCGTTTCTTTCTACCATACCCGACTTTCCCGACGATGGAGATGCGTCGTCAAGCGATAGTAGCTTAGTTTTCTTCCAAAATCTCATCCAGCAAGCGGAGCTACTAGACACGGCATCGTCTAGTAAAAAAAAATATGTCCGTCGGGATCGTGTGGGGGGCCACGAGACACTCATGGCCGATTATTTTGATGAAAATCCAAAATTTAGTGAAGATACTTTTCGTCACAGGTTTCGTATGTCCAAGTCTTTGTTCCTAAAAATTGTTAGTGACGTGGAAGCGTATGACGAGTGGTTTCAAGAAGGCTTAGACGGGAGAATGAAGAAAAGCTTTACACCGTTGCAAAAGGTTACTTCGGCAATTAAACAACTTGCAACCGGTAACCCACCAGACGAGGGGGACGAGTATTTAAATATGTCTGAAAGGACCTCTCGTGAGTGCCTTGAATATTTCTGCGAGACGGTATGTAAAAGGTATGGCGGTGAATGTATTTTTTTTTCTAGTTCGAATGTTTTTTTTTAATTTAATGAAATGTCTTTTATTTAATTTTTATTTTTAAAAGGTATGGCGGTGAATTCCTACGTAGACCAACGAGCCACGACATCGCGCTATTGTATCAGGCTCATGAGGATAGGCATCACCTACCTGGTATGTTAGGGAGTCTGGATTGTACACACTTCGTCTGGAGAATGTGCCCCACAGAATTGCGTGGACAATACATGAGAGGCGATCATCAATACCCGACGGTTATGTTAGAAGCGGTAGCGTCTCAAGATTTGTGGATTTGGCATGCTTTTTGTGGGCCAGCGGGTTCACAAAACGATATCAACGTGCTGCAACAATCTCCGTTATTTCTTGCTCAACGAAATGGAACGGCGCCAAATTGTCCATTTCAAGTGAACAACCATTTATACAAACGCGGGTATTATCTTACTGATGGGATCTACCCTACCTGGTCCGTGTTCGTGAAGTCTTTTCCATATCCACACGACCCGAACGAAAAAAAATTCAAGAGGCAACACGAGGCCGCAAGAAAAGATGTGGAACGGGCGTTTGGTGTGTTAAAGTCGAAGTGGGGAATACTAAATCGTCCAATGCGTTCGAAAACGGTGAAAAAAATAAGGTCCATCGTGTATACGTGCCTTATTTTACACAACATGATTATAAAAGACGACGGAAGGGCGATAGCACCGGTTCATATTCAAGATCCTCCAGCCGAACCCGTCTTCGATGATACAGCCTATACGGAGCTCATTGACGAAGACACGCATTGGAGGCTAAAACACGATCTCGTTGAGCATCTCGGAAGTTTAGATTTGCCTCACCTTGAAGTTGATTCGGACGAGGAGTAGTTTGTTTTTATATTTTTTTAGGTTGAATGTATCTTTTTTTCTAGTTCGAATGTTTTTTTTTTAATTTAATGAAATGTCTTTTATTTAATTTTTATTTTTACTAATCTTTTTTTAATTTATAAAACATGCATTATTTTAGAATAAAAAAAAAAACAACAACTCCCCTATTAGGTGAGTGCCGCCATCAAAACAAAGTATTAGGGGAGTGTATTAGGGGAGTTGACGTGGCTTGATCTGATTGGCTGTGTGTAAGATGGGGGACTCACCTATTAGGTGAGCACCCCTTACACCCTTATAAGATGATGGATTTCAACTGACAAGAATGCTTTAGTCATCTCACCATTAATGAATCGGGCAAAGCATGTTCATCCTATGCCGTTTTTTGATACTTCTTCATCGATTTCTTCTAAGTATTTGGTCAAAATAGAAATCCAATAATATCAAATGGTTTGATCTGTCGATAATAGGGTAACATAAACATCTTACTATTTAAGTTTGTGTTTGCTTTACATGTGGTCTTCTTTATTTTAACTTTTTTTTTTTTCTTTTAATACTGGTTTGGAAAAAAAATACAACTCAATATATTTTTCTCTAAACTTACTAATATATATTTTCTTAAACAATGATTGAAGGTAATTATACATTGAAAACTTAACATTCAGAAAAAAAAAAATGATAATCGACAAATTTAAAATTAGATGTGTGAAATTTCAGTTTTAGGCCTTTGTCTTCTTACTGAAGCGGCTTTATAAAGTCAATAATAGCTAATGAATAAAACTGTCCGCAATACGGCCTGTATTTACTACATGCATCCTAGTCATCACTGTCACATCAGTTTTTAACCCATTCTTCCTACATGCATTCTCTCTCCTCTTTTTAACTACAACTCATCCTTCCCAAATGTATCATCTCTCTTCCACGTCACAATTTCTTTTTTTATCTTAAAAACATTTAAAGGGCTCATCTTCACCTTCTCTCTCCTGCATGTAGGTGCACTTCCCTACATGCAACTCCCTTAAATGCCACCTACCCCAATGCTTCCTTTACAAATGCATCCTCCACATCATCAAGTGCAACCCCCCAACAAGAAGCGTTGGGGGCAGTCTAAGAGCATTCACATCCAAGTAATCAAATTGTGTGTGTGGTGTTTTTAAAATATAAAGAGTAAATGTTATTGTTCATCTGTATATTTGGGGGGACACTGTTCACCCCCTATAAAAAGTGGTTGTGAGTGGAGGAGAGAGAAAATGTTATTGTTCATCTGTATATTTGGGGGGACACTGTTCACCCCCTATAATTTTTTAATATATTTTGAAAGTGGTTGTGAGTGAATGAGAGAGAAAAGGTAATGATAAAGGTATAAAAAATATTATTTAATTGAAAATGAGAGAGAAAATGTAGTGTTTTTTAGTGTAATTTAGGGTAAAAATATGATGGGCTGGATGTGAATGCTCTAAGGCATGTTTATTAGATGATTAGTTTTAAGTATATAAACATAAACATTTCTAACATCTGTTTGTCTATGTACAAGAGACTTATATAATTGGGGTTAGGTTAACGTACAACAGCTCTTATCGTACAATATGTACGCGCTCATCTCAGCCGTCTGAGCAGATGCGAATTCAATTTTGAACATGCGATTTATGCTGAAAAACCGACATGCGAAATTGGTTTATATGCAAACATGCGATTTCATCATATTTACCAACATGCGAAATTGCTACAAAAAAAAACAATATGCGATTTCATCAAAAAAAACCAACATGCAATTTCCAACATGTTTTTTTATAACATACGATTTCACTATATCATACGTATTATACGTTAAGGAATATTGTATTTTACACTTTCACTATATAATTAAATAAACCCTACACATTTTGCAAATCTTATGGTACACATAGTGATTCTATAATAATCCTTAGTTTGTCACCATTAACTCTAAGAGTTGGGGTGGTTATCACGAGGGGGATAATATATTGTCACATGGTAGTTTTTTTAAATAAGTTACTTTATATAAAGGCAAACATTTTTAGGTAATATTTCTTGTTTGAACATATAATAATAGTTTTATATTGAAGAATTTGTTATGATATTCAGAAACAACGTAAAAACTATTACATGTTTTAAACATACGAATTACTATTATTAAAAAATAGGGAATATGTCACAGAATAGTAACCAAGTTTCAAAAGTGTTCTAATTAGGTCTCTCGCATTGTTTTTTTCACAATTAAATAACTTAACATTCAAATCGAGTCATGTCCTTTTTTTCTATGTGTCAAGAAAAAAATAAAGAATAAGATGTTGGGATCGGATTATTCTAATATAGTAAATTATATTTATTAAAAATAAAAACACTTTAATTACATTAAAAATTAAAAAAACAAGTTACAATTCACGTCATCACTCAAAGTTAGCATCAAATAAAAGGGAAAAAAGAAACAAAAATCCACATCACCATGGTTACTTATGAAATGGATGAAAAGACCCTTAATTTTAATGAAAAATGAATGTTGAGTGACCTGATTGGAACACTTTTGAAAACTTGAGTGACTTAATTGAAACACTTTTAAAACTTGATTACTATTCTACAAAGTTACCCCTAAAAAATAATGTTTAAAAGTACAAAATAACAATTATAATTAACATGAATTTCCATTTTATCTAAATTATATCATAGCATACTTTGCTTTTCGTATATTTATAATAAATCTTTGTCTATTTTTATTAATAAAACACAATAGCATAGATTAACACATTATATGTAACATTTGACCTTTCATAACAAGTAATATTGTTTACTTTACACACTACGAGCTAACAACTAGGCAAAATATGTTAAGAGGTCATCAATTTTCGGGATTATTCTCACCCGAGCATGTTTAACTGTTAAGTTTTTTTCTCATCCACATTCAGTGTGTCTATCACATGTTGATGATATTTGAGGACGGGTATTACTTATGAGCAATAAGTCCTCTCATATCTATAACCGATGTTAGAATTATCTAAGGTATTAAATTGTAGATAAATAGAAATTGGCATATATAACTACTTAAAAATGAATGTGATTTTTCAAAGATGAAAAACAATATGTGCTACGTTATTATCATGTATGCTTAACCAAAAAGAACAAGAGTCAAAGTAAATATTCAACTTTGAAAAAAAGTAATAGAGTAACGAGTCCACCCACGAGCCATGAATGAACGTTTGGTCACAATAAAATGAAGACAATTGTCAATCTAATCAATGACATATGCACCTCTTATTTTTCCATACACGTTTTTGAAAAAACAATGCCACGTTAGTAATTTATATTATATTTTTTTGCTTCCAACTTTGTTCTATTGATTATTAAAAGGTTTTATTATGTATTTACGTTATTCGCCATACACAAGTAAATTTAAAAGAGTAACGATGTATTTATCTTTATTGGTTCGGTATGAATGTATGATAATGGTTTCTTGTCCAAATTGTAATCAAACAACGTAAGTAAGATCATCTTTTCTTGTACCATATTGCATTGGATACTTTTCCCCTTTATGTGTTACTTATGCACCATGTCACATATTTTCTAAATCAAAATCATACTATTCATCACCATGCATATTATTTAGTCGCTAAACATTGCTTCTATCACTGACAGTGAATTGTAAAAATATGATTATAATCTAACAATGAAGTATCAATATATGATTATACCCTGAAAATGAACTATCAAAATATGATTATACTCGAGTAATTTTCTATTTAAATATTACTGTATAAATTAGCAATTTATCTTTGCAGATAGGTGTTGTATTTAATGTTTGGAGAGTTTTTTCAAAAAAAAAAAAAAAAAATTACTTTTCACCTAAAAGTATTTTATAAATTATATTTTATCGAAAACTATTTGAATTTTTTACTTTTAACCCAAAACTTTTCATCTTTTGCAATTTAACTCACAACTTTTTTACTTTCGACTTTGGTACCCTATACTTTTCATATTTTGCAAATTTTTCGTTTTACGCTTCGTTCTGAATTTTGCGAGTTAACACGACGTAACGTGCGTGTGTGGTTCAACGTTTTTACGTTTCATTTTACGCTTCGTTCTAAATTTTGTGAGTTAACACAACGCAACGTGCGTGTGTGGTCCAACGTTTTTACGTCATCTATTTTTTCCCATTTGATAGGTTTGTCATAACGTGTGGGTCCTAGATCGACTTACTTATTATTTTCTATGTTTTACCTTTCGGTCTAATTTATTTGCATTAACACGCATTGTTTTACGCCCCTACCGCAACACAAGGGTGCTGAATACTAGTTTAAGTATAAAATACCACCACTGAATTATTTAAGTCATTGATCAAATAATCTAATGACCAGATTGGTTTTCATGGTTCTTTAAAAAAAAATTGTATCTAGCTAGCTAGTGTATATATGGCCATATGCATGTCGAGTTAGGTCCGAGGCTAGCAAAATTACATTCCGTAATTTACGAATAAAAGAAGTATGAAAAGTGAAAACCACTTTTTTAACAAACTTATACTTAACTAACTAAGAAACAAATTAGTAAACCAAATAAAAGTAAACTTTTCTTTTGAGTACGATGGCTGTTTGAACAATTCAATGGTTTTATTTTGATAGGAAACGTCAAGTTAATCTAATGTCCATCATTGACCAGACTTGTAAACAGAAACAGAAACATGAATATAAATATTGTTTTAAGGAATAAAAGCTTGAGATAGTCATCTTTGACCGTTGTACGTTCACTCTATGTATCTAATTAGCTATACATGTTTATGTCAATGATGTACATACTCGTCGAAAATGCGTTTTAAATGATTAAATCGTCAAATTTGATCTAAGAAAAAAGAAAGCAAACATCATAATCAAGTAAAATAGATTACATGACTTGCACACGTATCGTCAAATTTGATATAAAAGAAAGCAAACATCATAATCAATGACTTGCATACCAATCTCAGGGGTATTTGACCCGTTTTAGGATTTACAAGTTTTGGTCTAACCATTAATTATGTTGCATTTAGAAAACATTTTAGCACTACAAGTGATAATACATAATAATAATAATTTTTAATTATTATAATTATTGAACTTATAATTTAGGTTTTAGTTAGAGCAACCACACCCGGGATTGCTACAAACTTCCACTTCATCATGCCACATCATTTTCCCAACCCTTCACAAACATCCACCTCACAATTAGGGGTGTGTCAACCCGACCCGAAACCGAAGTCATCTGAACCAGAACTAGAGGAAACCCGAACAACCCATAACCGAATAACCTTATACCCGAATCCGAATTTAAATTGATTGGTTTTCGGGTTGGAATTGTTTATTTTGGTAACTTGAATAACCCAAAAACTTATTAATGGTCTCCACGAGGCACACTAGCAGCGATGATTACAACTCCACAGGTTCAATTCGTTTAATCTTTTATTCCAAATCCAATCGACTTTTATAATCAGATTAGTATTGACTTTTATACGTTGGGTCCGCTCATTATACCATGCCACAACTCACGTCTCCACGAAGCACACTATTAGCGATGATTACAACTCCACGAGTTCAATTCGTTTAATTTGTTCTTCCAATTCCAATTGACTTTTATAATCAGAATAGTATTGTGAATGGTTAGTTAAACAAACTAAACAAATTGAATGAATGAAATGAATAATCTGATACAACAAACTAAAACTTTTCTAATAAAGAATATGTGTTGCTATGGCAAAGGAGAAAACTGTGAATAGACTAAGGGGGGAGTTTGGTTCACATGAATTCAATGGAATTTAGGGGAATTGGAATCTGAATTCCATCTCCTAAGGTAGCGTTCGTTTCATGGAATGGAATGGAATGGAATTAGGAAGTTTTTCTTTGTAAAATTGATCTTGGTTGGGGGAGAGAGGAATTTGAAATCCCATGAATTTCTTTAATCAATGAAATTTGTGACTATTTCAACATTCCTTAGAAATCCTTCACTCAAATGAAGGAATGGAATGGAATGTTGAAATAGTCACAAATTTCATTGATTAAAGAAATTCATGGGATTTCAAATTCATCCCTCCCCCAACCAAGATCAATTTTACAAAGAAAAACTTCCTAATTCCATTCCATTCCATTCCATGAAACGAACGCTACCTAAGATGCTTGGTTTACATAATTTATGGAATTGGAATCTCAATTCCAATCTTCATGTATTTGGTTGACAATGTAATTGGAATTGGAATTAGGCATGAATTCCTTCAAATTCCTTTAACTAAAGGAATTCAAAATCCTTCCTACATGTGAAGGAATTAAAGTAAATTCATTGGAATCTTTGACCGTTTCGACCTATACTGGTTTCGATCCGAACAGTTTCGACCCGTACCATTTCGACGCGAACCGTTTAGACCCATACCGTTTCGACGCGAACGGTTTTGACCCGTAACGTTTCGACGTGAACCGTTTCGACTTGAGATTCCGATTCCAACAATTTCCAATTCCAATTGGAATGTTTAAATTCCAAATCCAATTCCTTTAAATTCTAATTCCTATACAAATTCCAATTCCAATTCCAAAACATTCCACGAACCAAACGCCCCCTAAGCTTTTTTAATGCAACATCAGCCTATACATGTTCTCATAATTAGAACAGACTATGGCAATGAAGGTTTGTATATCATACAACAGACTAAGTTTGAGCTATAGCAACGAAGGTTGGATAATATGACAAATTAAGTTTGACTTCAAAATTCAAACAAGAGAAACCTCCATTGTTCTCTTATACATCCTCATAATTACGGGTTCAATTAGATTGTGCTTAAATTCAAATTTTACTAATAGTTGCTATGGTAATGGAGAAATTGAACACTTAAGCCCAACCCGATAACCGATTAAAGCCGACCCGATTAACCTAAACCCAATTAAGTCAAAATCGATTAACCCAAGCTTTGTTTAGATCGGGTTTCGGATAAATACTTCCCGTCCAAAGACCCAAAAAACCTGACCCAATAAACCCGCGACCCAAAAAATAACCCAAAGAACACCCCCTACTCACAACCCACTTTTTATATAAACAATATACAATTAATATTGTCTCTGTGTGGAGCCCACCCATGAAGTTCGCAGGGGCTTGAAGTTTCAGGCGTTCCATCGGACTATAGGGATCGGACAAGGGCCACATCGCTTGAACTTGGGTTGAGGCCCGGTCCTTAAATTCAAACGCTTCCACGCGGGAAGTGTTGGCGAATGCTCTTAGGGTCGAGGTAAATACCCAGAACTGATCATTTATTGGGTTTCATGCGAAACATATCAGAATCACTAATCAAGTGGCCCATTTTTATTATATGATCGAGTTTAGGCCCGTATTTACGTATTACACTTGTAATCTGTTACGAGCCCAAGTCCACATTGAAGCCCAACTGACAGGCTGCAGAATGATGGAAGGCCCATGCACGTGGGTTTATTTTGATTGTTTACTGAGTCTTGTTTTGTTATTATGTTTAGTATTTCAATTCCAAGTGGGTGAGAGAATAAGGGAAATCGTGGTCCATGACTGGGTTTCCATGTGCATGCTTTTCCAGTTTATTAGGAGTAGTAGGAAAGTGTTTTGAGTCCACTCTACCCTTTATAAGAGAGTTCTTTGTTTTTTATGAAAATCATCCAGAAAATTGTCCCAGTTACTCCCTCTTATTTTCTTCTCGATTCCCTCTTTTTTCTTGAACTGAAGGTACCACAATAGTGGTATCAGAGCAGTGGTGATCTCCATGGACACTCGGAAGAAAACTACCGAGCAATTCCAGCAAGAAACTCAAGAAACCCTCGCTAAATTCAATGCTATGTTCGAAAAACTCATGGGGTGATATCCAAACCCTTCAAGCAACGGTCGACACCAAGCAAGATAAGGCCGCCCCTGGTCCGTCCGGTTTTGGTGGTGGTGTCGTTGTGCATTCGGGTGCCGAAAACAAACCGTACCTCAAACTTCACTTTCCCCGTTTCAGTGGCGATGACCCGACAGCTTGGCTCTATCAAGCCGAGCAGTATTTTGATTTTCAGAAAGTTCCGGAAGCCGATCAAGCCCACCTCGCAGCGCTCCATCTTGACGGCATCGCTCTCCAATGGCACAAGTGGTATACGAAGCCTCGCGGACCACTTACTTGGGCTGAATTTACTACGGCCCTCCTTCACCGTTTTAGCCCTACTAATTTTGAAGATCCGTCTGAAGCACTTTCTCGTCTTAAACAGACGACCACCGTCGCCGCTTATCAAGAGGCCTTCGAGAGGATCTCACACCGGGTAGATGGGTTGCCTGATGTGTTTCTTCTGGGCAGTTTTATCGGAGGTTTAAAAGATGATGTTCGGTTGGAGGTGAAGATCAAAAAGCCTCGCAACTTATCGGAAGCCATTAGTATTGCTCGTCTAGTTGAAGATAAAATAGCCTTGCAACGTAAGCCTTTTCCATACCCAAAAACCCTAGCGCCTACCCCTTCCGCTAAACCTTCTTCCTCTGCTGGGCTTTTGGGCCCCGGACCCACCACAAAATTATCCTTTCCAGCCCCCACCCCTATTCGTAGAATCTCTAATAACGAGGCCCGTGAACGTCGAGAAAAAGGGCTTTGCTACTACTGTGATGAGAAATATTCACCCGGGCATAAGTGTAGCAAACCTCAGTTTTTTATGATTGAAGATGTCACTGATGTAGAGGAGGAGCATTCCGAAATACCGACAAAAGATTCTCCTGCAGAAATCTCTTTCCATGCAATCACTGGTGCCCTCACTCCACAAACGTTGCGCCTGCCAGGTCAGATTCAAAACAAAAGTGTGGTTGTGTTAGTCGACGGGGGAAGTACCCATAACTTTATCGATCAGGCTTTGGTGGATCGTTTCGGTCTCCTGGTGGAACAGGATACACCCTTCAAAGTTGTCGTGGCAAATCGCGAGCATGTATCGTGTGCGGGTCGTGTACGAGGCTTATCTATCAACGTACAAGGGTATATTATATTTACCGATTTTTTTGTCTTACCAGTGGCGGCATGTCCAGTGGTTCTAGGGGTTCAATGGCTTAAAACCTTAGGGCCGGTAGAGATTGATTATGACAAGCTCACTATTGGGTTCCATCTAGCGGGTTCAACACACAAGTTACAGGGGCTTAAGGGCTCCGAATTGGCTGCTTTAAAATCTCATGAAGCAATGGGTATTCTTGGTCCAGCAGTCCTCCTTCAAATCAGCCTGCTAACGGCTGAATCCAAGCCTACTTCGTACCCTTGCTCAGCGATTCAGCAGGTTATGAACCGTTTTTGCAGGGTGTTTCATGAGCCAACCTCGTTACCTCCAAGACGTTTCCAGGATCATAGCATTCCACTCATACCGGGTGCTCGACCCGTTATTGCCCGTCCTTACCAACAACCGTATTTACAAAAGACAGAGATTGAGCGACAAGTCCGTGAGCTGCTGCAACAAGGGTTGATTCGACCTAGTCACAGCCCCTTTTCATCGCCGGTATTACTTGTTAAAAAATCTGATGGCTCGTGGCGTTTCTGCATTGATTATCGGTCCCTTAATGACATTACCGTCAAAGATAAGTATCCTATTCCAATGATCGATGAACTGTTGGACGAGTTACATGCTTCACGGATTTATTCGAAGCTCGATTTACGTTCCGGGTACCACCAGATTCGTGTCCGGGATGAAGATATTCACAAGACAGCTTTTCGCACTCATGAGGGCCACTACGAGTTCGTTGTCATGCCGTTTGGGCTTACCAACGCCCCGGCTACCTTCCAATGTTTAATGAACGATTTATTCCGGCCATTTTTACGTAAGTTTATCTTGGTTTTCTTTGATGATATACTAGTATACTCTAAAAACCTCGATGAGCATTTGGAACATTTAACTATTGTGCTGGGAATTTTAGAAACCAATCATCTTTATGCAAAGCGGTCGAAGTGTTGTTTTGGGGTGTCACAAGTTCATTATTTGGGTCACCTTATTTCCGCTGATGGTGTCGAGGTCGAACCGGACAAGGTTCAATCTGTTTTAGCGTGGCCCACTCCTACGAATGCTAAAGGTGTTCGGGGATTCTTAGGGTTGGCCGGCTATTACCGCAAGTTCATACAGGGGTTTGGAAGTATCGTGGCTCCTTTACACAAGCTGGTGGGTAAAGGGCCTTTTGTTTGGGATGAAGTCGCTAATAAAGCATTCAAAGCCTTAAAGAAGGCATTAACCACTACTCCTACTTTAGGTCTTCCGGATTGGTCGAAACCTTTTACCGTCGAGTGTGACGCAAGCGGGGTGGGTATTGGGGCCGTTCTTACACAACATGGCAGGCCTCTTACATTTTTTAGTGCCCCGTTGAAGGGATCGATGCTTGCGTGGTCCACTTATGAAAAAGAAATGCTGGCAGTAGTTAAGGCGGTCCGGAAGTGGCGACATTACTTACTTGGGCGACCCTTTGTGGTTAAGACCGATCACATGAGCCTTAAATATTTACTAGAGCAACGCCTCACGACACCGGCACAAGCTCGTTGGTTACCTAAGTTGTTGGGCTTTGACTATACAATTGAATATAAAAAAAGGCATTTGCAACAAAGGGGCGGATGCACTCTCACGTCTCCCAGAATATATGGCTATTTCACATCCGTGCTCCACTATTTGGCACGACATTCAACGTGAGGTACAACTTGATCCTTATTATTTTGAATTTCCCTCTAACTTAAACCCAAGGTTTCAACATAAAGTGGTATTTCGTGATGGTATTTGGTTCCGTGATGGGGCTGTCCTTTTAAGCCCAACTTCTCCTTTATTGGGTACTGTATTGCATCTTTGCCATGCATCCCCTGAGGGTGGGCACTTTGGATATCATAAAACACTAAGTAAAGTCAAGCAAACTTTTTGGTGGGCCGGGCTAAAGGAACGAGTCAAGCGTTTTATTCGGGAATGTCAAGTGTGTCAACGGTTTAAAACCGACAGTATGCTACCAGGTGGGTTATTGCAGCCTTTGCCGATTCCAGAAAAAATCTGGGAAGATATAAGTATGGATTTTGTGGAAGGTTTACCAAACTCAAAAGGGTTCTCGGTTATTATGGTGGTGGTCGACAGGCTTTCTAAATACGCCCATTTTGTTCCATTAAAGCACCCGTTCACCGCCGTTACGGTGGCGCGTGAGTTTGTTAATCATATCGTTAAGCTTCATGGGGTTCCTAATACAGTGGTGAGTGACCGAGATAAAGTTTTCATCAGCTCGTTTTGGCAGGCTCTTTTCAAGTTGCAAGGTACCACTTTGTGTATGAGCTCTAGCTACCATCCGCAAACGGATGGTCAAACAGAGGTTGTCAATCGTACAATGGAGCAATATTTACGATGTTTTGCGGGGGATCAACCGAAAGGGTGGATTGAGTGGCTTCCGTGGGCCGAGTACAATTATAATACTTCCATTCATGCCTCCACAAAGATGATTCCCTTCCAGGTAGTGTATGGTCGTCCGCCTCCGAAGCTCATCCCCTATGTTCCGGGTACCACAAATGTTCAGGCGGTCGATGACTATCTTCGTGATCGGGACGGACTCCTCCGTCAGCTCCGTGCTAACTTAGTTATGACTCAGAACCGCATGAAGATCCAGGCTGATCAGAAACGCAGGGAGGTCGAATTTAAGGAAGGTGATTTTGTCTATGTTAAACTGCAACCGTATCGGCAAACTAGTGTTGCAACCCGGATGTCTCACAAGCTCAGCCCTCGGTTTTTTGGGTCGTATAAAATTCTTAAACGGGTCGGACAAGTGGCGTATCAAGTTCAGTTACCTTCGAGCTCCTTAATACATGATGTGTTCCATGTTAGCTTGTTACGTAAGTGTGTCGGGGAAGTACAAAACTCAACTCCAGCAGCCGTAGAAGATACTAGTCTCTCTTCTGTTTTACCACAACCAGAGAGCATTCTAGATGAACGGGTAATTAAAAAGGGAAAGTATCGGCCACGTACCGAGATACTCGTCAAATGGGTGGGTCGAGCTCGAGAAGACGCGACGTGGGAGACCAAGTGGAGATTTGCAAAGGCATATCCGGATTTTCACCTTGAGGACAAGGTGAGTTCAAGCGGGGTGGATTGTTACGAGCCCAAGTCCACATTGAAGCCCAACTGACAGGCTGCAGAATGATGGAAGGCCCATGCACGTGGGTTTATTTTGATTGTTTACTGAGTCTTGTTTTGTTATTATGTTTAGTATTTCAATTCCAAGTGGGTGAGAGAATAAGGGAAATCGTGGTCCATGACTGGGTTTCCATGTGCATGCTTTTCCAGTTTATTAGGAGTAGTAGGAAAGTGTTTTGAGTCCACTCTACCCTTTATAAGGGAGTTCTTTGTTTTTTATGAAAATCATCCAGAAAATTGTCCTAGTTACTCCCTCTTATTTTCTTCTCGATTCCCTCTTTTTTCTTTAACTGAAGGTACCACAATATAATCTTAAATAAACATGACAGAAAGATGCAAGCCCAATCAACCCCAATACAAAACAAGAATTTCATCATGACAAAACTTGTTGATCATCCTCAAAATTCAGTTTTGATACAATAAATGATTCTTGTTTTTAACATGATGTGTGTTGGTATTATCTAGGGGCGGATCCAGCCCATATTTGTGGGTTCCCAGGAACCCAGCGTGTTTGGAAAAAATGAAAAAAAAAATAGTCAAAACCTATAGAATTTAGAAAAAAATAGTGAGAATTAAAAAGAATTTATCAAAAGGAACCCATTGGAATAAAATCTTGAATCCGCTACTAGTATTATTTGAAATGGTTAGTAAATTAGATAGCTCAAATGTGCAAGTGAACCATATGAATAGTCAAGTAATGTGGTGATACCAACATACTCGACTATCATGTATGTTGGTATCAACCATTTGTACTACTCGACTACATTGATCACGTCTCCACTTGACGTTAGCCGACTCAACTAATACCGACTAACACTAGTAATGCGCACACACATGGTAACAATCATGGTAAACAAATTCACAAACACACAATTCCATTTCATATTTATCATTTGATTTCAAGGTTCTCCTTCCTTTGTTGATTAAAAAAAACATAAACAATTATAATTAGCCGGAACAAAGCTTCTCCAACGCCAAATTTTCGTCGCCACCAACCACTTCCAAGGTACTCCTAACCATGCCTTCAGGAAATCCCATCTCAACGAGCTTTTGCACCTATTTCACCATCAAAACACTTTCACACTATAACTAACGGCGATTTAATTATACAAATATAAAACAAGCCCATAGTTTTCACTAGCGTATAGCGGTAAATAGCGACAGGCTACCTATATGCTACGTATCGATAGCGACGAAATAGCCCCCACTATTTCATGTTTAGCGATAAAGTAGTAGAAAATTTAAGAAATATTTTACATGTACGTTTTATCAAAAATAGCTAAAATACGCTATTACTATTCATCTAAGTATGCTTCTTTTTTCAATCGTGAAACAAAAAAAACCTAATGGGCATATTGCTATTTATATATTTATCAAAATGAACAAAAAGAAAAAAAATTTACAAAAACATCGGTATTAGTCGCTAAACACCCTGTGGCGCCATATGGGCGCATAGCTAAGTAGCGTGCTATAGCGAGCGACGAGCGCTATAGCCGCTATTGACAACTATGAACAAGCTCATTATTGTTTATGTTTCTATATCCAACGGGTCAAATGGGTGAATAAAGTTTATAGATAAATTGGAAACTAATTGGTCGAACACGTTAGTGACGCCATATGACTATTGATGCATTAAGTGTTTATAAACAAGTTCTAAATTTTTGGGAAAAAAGGGTGTTTTCGGTGAACCCGATCCAAACTGTTACGACATGTACTAAAAACATTACCCGTTTTGACATGCTACTCAAACCGACCAATATGACACTTCCTATCTAATTACGGAAAGTCTTAAAAAAGTTCCATGCTCGGTCATAAGACAAATGTTATTTATACTGACCTTATCTTCAACCCCTAGAGATGATGTCTTTGCAAACGATTCTGTCCAGTAACGAGCAGTGCTTGCAAAAGTTTGATAATCTTTAAGATACTGAAATAACAGAAGGTGAAAACACAACAAATTGAGTCATTTTACATTTTTATATCAAAGGTGAAAACACGAGTACTCGGTTACAGTATTATACAGAAAATGCTACACGGAAGACGCTTTTATCTACAGATATAACATATATAAACTTTGGATTTAAAATAAACAGATGATCATCTAATATTATACCTGCTGTGCCACAACCGCATCTTGTGGGTCATCAGGTTCAGGGGCGGAGAGTAAAGCCTGTATGGAAAGAAGTGCCGTTTTCAGAGTAAGGGCTGGGCTCCACTGGTCCTTCAAAATGTCTAAGCAAATGGCCCCGCTTTGGCTGCTAATATTCGGGTGCCTTCAACAAAAAATGAACATTCATAAGGAATACATATCATACGACTGGCAACATAAACCTAAAAGTATCATATCGCGGGACAAAATCCGCAAAACGGGTAAGCTACCATTCATAGAAACGTCATATAATTTTTATAAACCAATCTCCCTGTACATCTATTAGGGTAATTACATTAATCCATTATTAGTATGCAACCGTGATATAGCCGTCACTTAAACAGATAAAAGGTTTTATATATCTTTTTCACACTTATAGTATCACGGTTGGAACTCGGAACCAACAAAGTAAATGATTGATCCATATATTGCTTAAAAGAAATTATAAGGGTGTCCGGTGTGGGTGCGGCAAAGGCGGTTGCCGCGCGGCAAACACCGCCGCCGACCCTTTGCCGATGCGGTTTGGTTGATCAGTCGGTGAGGGATTGCCGTGCGGTGAAGGGAGGGTATGAGAGAGAGAGGGTAGTGTGGGGTGGGTCCATTCCAATCTCAACCAATCACACCTTTTTCCTTTTTTTTTTAAAGTTTACCACTTCAACAAGTGTCTAAACCATTGCCAACACTTTTCAGCAAAGTTTAAACACTTTTCAGCAAAGTTTAAACACTTTTCACTAAATTATGTGGCGCACTCTGATTGGTTGATTTTTTAGTTTGCCACTCTCAAGTGTTTAACCACTCCTTACACCCTAACTAACAAAATTTGAACTTGTGACCATAATAATGATCCACTTAGTATTAACAACAACAACAACCATACCCAGTAAATCCCACAAATAGCAAAGCTACTTATAGGGTCTGGGGAGGGTGGGATGTAGACAGACCTTGCCTCTATCCCTAGGGATAGAGAGGCTGCTTCCAGAGAGACACTCGGCTCCAAAACGAACATCATACAAACACACCAAGTCAAAGAATATAGAAATAAGAAGTCAGCAATACCAAGAAAGTTATCAGAGTGACACAATATAATGTAAATCATGTGTAATATCATACAACATTTGGGCATGAACACAGGGATGCAATCACCACTTAGTATTAAATATAGTAAATATTAATAAGGTTCCACGTGAAATAGAGATGATCATAAAAATTGTGAAACATAAGTATCAGAATATAAGAAAATCTCAATGAATCCCGTCAAAAAACAGCAAAAGAGGATGCAAATACATTAAACAAAAAACACAAACTCAATGTGTCAAGATTTTAACATTTTATAGAACAAGCATCGACATTCTAAATGACTACACAACTACAAGTTAGACGTAAAAAAGGTCATCAATTCATCATTATTCAATCCCGGACACTAAATAATGAACAAAGTGAGCTGAAGTCAAGAAATACTCACTCATACATGCTAGTTAAAACCATACCTTATTTACACAAATCAAACCGCGTATACAACCATTAATGATATTCAATTAATCGCAATTTCTTGCCATGTGTGGAAACCGAAAAAAATAACGTATTGGTTGTAAAACAAGGTTTCCTAGGCCGAGTACTCCCTGAGTAGTCGCTACAAGGTAGGCTGCCGAGGCGACTTTCTCTAACTCCGCCTAATTACTCGGAATCGATCAAATGCGATCAAACTCGGCCAAAATCGGATCTAGTAGGTCAATTCGGGCAGAGTTTGACTTAAAAAATAATAAAATATAATTTATATGACTATCATATTAAATAATGAATATCATTTTCACGTATTTTGTTATAAATATTAGTAAATTTATGTTATTAGACATATATTTAATTTCCGAAAACTAATTTCTTTATAATTTAACATGTCCGAGTACTCCCTGAGTACTCCCCGAGTACTCTCCGCCTATGCCGAGTACTCTCAACTCCCCAGTTGACCGACTAGGGAGCGCCTAGCGACTTTTGCAACCATGACGTAACACGATCAGTTATAACTTATAACAACAACTATGTCAATCAAAGTACAAGCCTTTAGTTGCAAACATCTTTCTACACCATTCAAATAGCAATTACAGTACCTAAAGTGACAAATTTAAACATAAAATTAACATCCATACCAGACTTTAGTAGCAAATTTCATCCTTGGTGGCTCAAAAGGGTATGCATCTGCAATTCACAAACAAACCACACAACATTCATCAAATTCATTCACCTTAATTTCACCAACCCTAACTCAATTACCCTACAATCATCCACTAAACACAACAAAACTTTCAGAATAAACAACACAACTGATCATACATTGCATATATTATATATATAACTAATACCGGGCAAATCGATATCGATTTTGAAGGTTCCGCCTTCGTAAGGAGTGCCAACAGGGCCGGGAATGGTGCCGATCAAATTGATGAGATTGTCGAGCTTAGGGTTAACGCGGATACCAGAGACATTGATGTCTTTGTTGCAGTCTTGAAGCTCCTTTTGCACTCTACCGAAATCCACCATGTTTTGTTTGAGCAACTGGAATTGAAGTGAGGGAATGTTTTGTTTGGGGGATAAAATCACAATCACCTGAGGATTGTTTGTTTCTGTGTTTAGGGTTTAGGAATATGAATTGATTTGGTGATGGGGAAAGAATGTTAAAACTTGTTTGAAGGAAGTTCACCACACAAAGCAAGAAAAGTGGGTCCTTCTTTTTGGGTATCCGGATCTTCCGGGATTTTCACAACTTATTTGTTTTTTTATTGGGGAGTGCGGGTGGTTACCGCTCATCGTACGGTAACACCGCCGCAAACCCCTTAATCTATGCGGTAAACGAAGAAGCACGAGATGATTCGCCATTTGTGCCTTGTTCAATTTTTTCGACCGTTATGATATTTAACGGTTATAATATCGATGTTGTTTAAAAAAAGAGTAATCGGATTTGAGTAACTATCACACGGGTACACCTGAAATTGAATTCAATAGTTCTATGCAAGACATAAACGAAGACCCCTCACCAGAAAGACCACAAAGGAAATATAAGAGAGCAGCCACAACGTCTGAAAATTCAATTGAGTTGGCCGAGCGCACAATTATAAAAGAAACAAAATAAGCAAAAGTGTTGGAGTTAGTAGACAAAAGAAAGAAACGAGGAGGAAGACACTATAGCGTTAGTTACGGAACAACGCAAGGCGGTGAAACAACTTATGTATGATTGGGATATTAAGACGTATACTAATCCACATGATAATGTTCCACCATAGATGTTGCCCTTCACTTTTGCCCGAAAGCGAGATCATAAAGAAACTAGTGATTGTATGGAAACATTAAAATAAAGTAACTAGTGATTATTATAAATATAACTTGTATCTAGCTCAATAAACAATCATCGATCCTGTTCGTAAATTTTAAACTATCTTAATACAACTAAATAATAAAATCCAATTGTAACTTCTTTTTTTATGTGGAAGACAAACAATTGATTGTATTCTCCTTCGTTCATTATAATCAATTCAGATGGTCGTACTAGCATTCTTTAAGTTTTACCAAACATAAATGTTACATTTAGTTATTTTATTATAATTTTACAAAGCATAAATGTTATATTTAGTTATTTTTTTATAGCTTTTTTATTTTATTTTTCAAACCAAATAAATTTGGGGCCTTATAAGTGGAAACAAAGTGGGCCTTGATGACCTTTGAGCCCAACTTTATAATCCATGACCTTTGAGCCCAACTTTATAATACTGCATTTACAAGAACAAATCAAAACTTGTACTAACATATAACAATATAACATAAAGCATAAAATTACACTGTTTTAGGTTTACCAGAGTTACATGTCTAGATGTCTCTGAAGGCAATTTGTTTGATAATTAACATCCAAGTGGGATATTATTTAAGCGACCAATCGAGTGATCGACCATATATCAATCTGTTTGTTATATTTAAATGTTAGGTTTTCTGATAATTCTTATCAAGTATTAAAATGTTATGTTTTTTTATCAACCATCAGATAGAAGATTGTTTGAGCGACCACATATCAGCATACATGTTAGAATTAAACGCCATGTTTTCAAACAAGTTTTATAAAGTACTAAATGTAAGATTAAATATATTTATTTGATATTTAATCTATAGCCATCATAATCATTTACATTATAGAGATCAAAATATATAATAACCTATTAAATAATTAGTTGGTAATTGTTGATGGACCATATTACCCTTATTAACTAATTAGGGTTTCCTCCTGGGTGCTTATATAAGGAGACTTATGTGGAGGTTAAGGGGTTACTCAGTTATACAATCAGACACCCTATTAGCCTTAACATCATAATGTTCGACCTCCCTCTCTTACAGCCGATACCCTTTTCGGTTTTCTTAGCCACCATCATTAGATTGCACCCTAAGGAGGAACCAGACCAAACTGACAACTATGTCAAACACTATTGCTGCATCTACATCTGGATTCTCTGCTGGCCTGTGCTGATGCAATCAAAGGTATGTTTTCATGTTTTCCATTATGCCTAAAACAGAACTGACCAGCATGTGGTATCAGAGCATATGTTGATTAGTCAGTTCTGTTTTTCGTATCCATTAATTCTGGGATTGAAATCTGGAAAACAGAAATTTTAAAAGCCTAATATAATCAATCAGCATGGTTTCGAGTCCCTCATGAAGTCATCGATATCACTGTTTCGGAAATTTAATTGGTTTATTACATTACTTGAGACCAATATGGTTAAAGTTCATGTCCGAAATCTGTTTAGAAGCCTTAATTTTCAGATTTCGGGTTCCAGAATTATTATTTTATTTTTTAGGGTCCATCATGTGTTCTTAGAAAATTCGAAAATTCCTTTATGTTTTGGAATGTTTTAGGATTAATGAGTGTTTTTTTCCATGTTTGATCCAATTTTATTTTTTAAGTTTATTCGAAAACTGTTATTAGATAAACAGTTATAATTTTCGAAATATGCTGATAAAATTAGATCATCTTAAAACAGGAAATAATATCTCATAATCCCTTAGAATTCGAATTTTCAGTTATGCTTTCACATTCACAGCTGTTAACAGGAAGCTTCGAGATCATCAGATTACGACTCGAGACCATCAGTCTCGACTCGAGACCATAAGGTCTCGACTCGAAATCATCAGGTCCTTAAACCTTCACAACTCGAGACCAACAGATCTCGACTCGTGACCATAAGGTCTCGACTCGAAATCATAAGGGCTCAAAGGTCTACAACTCGAGCTAAAGGTCTCGACTCGAGACCATAACGTCATAACTCGAGACCATAAGGTTGCGACTCGAGACCATAACGTCATAACTCGAGACCATAAGGTTGCGACTCGAGACCGTGGTTGCGACTCGAGACCTCATCATGACTCGAGATCTCATAAGATATAGTAGTCGAGACCATGGTTTCGACTCGAGACAACAAGGTTACAACTCGAGACCTCATAACTGACTCGAGATCTCATAACTCAGTCGAGACTTGACTCGAAACCTCATTATTTTAGGCTGTTTAATGTGAACTAAGATTTAGCTCGGGGCTCCGCCCCGAACCCCGTGCGGGGGCACGCTGTCCCCCTGCACCCCCCAGGGGTTTGCTATTAAATGATTGGTTTTTGTAATTAATTAGTTAATTAATGAGGATCAAATAATGTTTTACAAAACCAAAATGGCTTAACTTGAATGAGTTTTTGATATATCATTTCTGGCCAAAGCTGACTTGATACATCTACTTATCGTTCAAGTATTACGAAAGCTATGTTAAGTGTGCATCATAAGCATGAATGTTTTAATATCTGGCCAAAGCTGATTTAATTCCTTCATAGATGGCATACTTAACAAGTGCATAACTAAAGTGATTGTCTCAATTTCTGGCCAAAGCTGATTTGTTACAACCACTTTGCACATATGCTTAAATGATTACACTTCTGGCCAAAGCTGTTTTGTCTTCGTTTAAGTAGAACTTTAAGTAGTCTATTATTTTGATGTTAGTAATAGACATATCACAACCTCTTCACATAATGATCCTTATATTAATGATCCTCAATTAATTTTTTGTGATCATTTTGTCTGCCTTATTCTTAGTACCCATAATTTTACTCACTATAATTTTCTTCTATAAATCTATATCTCATCCACTCTAATTCCTAAGCCTAAAATGTTTTGCTTTATTTAAAGTTTTTATAAGAATTAGCTCTTAAATTAAATCCTTGATTATCTCTTAAGACACGATAACCTTATTGCTCTCTTCTGATAAGGCACTACAGAAGAAAAGTAGAGCATGATGATTAGGATAAATCGAACATGATGTGTCTTATGATAATCAAGAACTCTGTAACATAAGTGCTGTCACTAAAAGGTTATTCCAGATTAGGTCTTTCCTAAGACTAATCTATAATTGTGACATAATCACTAGAACTCCTAAGATGCATGCATTCATTTAAAATTATAAATTATAAGGTTAAGTGGTATATGTGAATATATTATAATGTACAATACCATGACCCATAAAGTTAAGGGTTTACGCATGGAAATAAGTACATTTTCCAGTACATTACATACTAAGTTTTCATTTGTACAATTTGATGCATTATAAATCAGCTATAACACTCAAAAGTACCAAAGTATAACGAGTGTGTTGATAAGCAACATATGTACATAGAAATAAATGTTTGAAACTGGAAAATAAGATGTTATTCACCTTACAATCACTAAAACTTTAAGAGAGGATTGTTCTAAGGTCCATAGACAAATTACAAGTGCTAATCCCAATGTTAAGGTTCTTCAAGGGAAAATCTCATTGCATAATTATGTCATTAGACTAGGCATAAGCAACGAGACTATCCATTATTCTAAAGAACAGTTGGGCAAATTAATTAGATAGTCACTTACTAATGATATTTAAGTCTGTTAATTTTAATATTCCAATTAACACATGATTAGTTGACTCTAGTTCCATACGTTTCCTTACCAGAATTCGACAAATAACTAACATGAGAGTTAGTGACAAAATTAATTGTTAAGGCTATAAGAACCATAATAAGCAGTCTTCTAACAACGCATTTCGATACATTATATATTCTGAAGATTAATCAGAATATAGTATCATAATTAAGCAATGTTATGAAGGTTGTGAGGTTTGCATAGTCAACATAAAGTCACACTTATCTTAAACTCTCCTCTTATTTGTTCTAAATATCTGGATAGAAACATTACTAAGATGAAACTAGATGATACCTTACTTTTCACAACTTTTGTCCTCATGCTAATGAGAATTTGACAAAAGGTAAATGAGACTTATAAATTTCATTCATTAGAACCAAAATTCATGAGAAATCATAACATGGTTAATGAGGATGATTTTTTCATCTAATCTCATTTTAAGTGATTTTAAATCATGACGTAAAGCCCTAAGACATGACTTGGCTTAAGGAATAAGCGTGGGTTTTACAAAACCATATATCAATCTGTTTGTTATATTTAAATGTTAGGTTTTCTGATAATTCTTATCAAGTATTAAAATGTTATGTTTTTTTATCAACCGTCAGATAGAAGATTGTTTGAGCGACCACATATCAGCATACATGTTAGAATTAAACGCCATGTTTTCAAACAAGTTTTATAAAGTACTAAATGTAAGATTAAATATATTTATTTGATATTTAATCTATAGCCATCATAATCATTTACATTATAGAGATCAAAATATATAATAACCTATTAAATAATTAGTTGGTAATTGTTGATGGACCATATTACCCTTATTAACTAATTAGGGTTTCCTCCTGGGTGCTTATATAAGGAGACTTATGTGGAGGTTAAGGGGTTACTCAGTTACACAATCAGACACCCTATTAGCCTTAACATCATAATGTTCGACCTCCCTCTCTTACAGCCGATACCCTTTTCGGTTTTCTTAGCCACCATCATTAGATTGCACCCTAAGGAGGAACCAGACCAAACTGACAACTATGTCAAACACTATTGCTGCATCTACATCTGGATTCTCTGCTGGCCTGTGCTGATGCAATCAAAGGTATGTTTTCATGTTTTCCATTATGCCTAAAACAGAACTGACCAGCACTAAAATGTCATGTTCTTTCCTAACCTAACACGAGAAATCGACTATTGAGAGATCGAGAATTTTAAGACAATACATTTTTTTAAAAATGTCATTTTTCGTAAACCTTACAATTTCACATCCTTTGATGGAGAATTATGCACTTATGCTTGGAAGTATCATGAAACAAGTTTCCAATTTCCAAATAAAGTTTTGAGTGAATTTCAAGTTTTGTCCTTTATCTTTAGGGCACTTTGCAAGTTTTGTCCTTTATGTTTAAATTTGACGAGTTTTGTCCTTTATGTTTAAAAATCAAGCACATTTTGTCCTTTATGCTTGATTTTTAAGGACAAAACGTGCTTGATTTTTTAAACATAAAGGACAAAACGTGTTTGATTTTTAAACATAAAGGGTAAAACGTGCTTGATTTTTAAACATATAGGACAAAACTCGTCAAATTTAAATATAAAGGACAAAACTTGAAAAGTGGCCTAAAGATAAAGGACAAAACTTGAAATTCACTCGGTGATTCTCTTATGCCTTCTATTTTCCATTTGTTATTTCACTTGCTAACAGATTAGTGGTATTGATGAATTAGATAGAATTTAGGGTACTAAAAAGTCAGAGGGTTCTATCCCTATAGTCTGCAAGTTTCGTCTTTAAAAAAAAAATATTTGTTTCCGTTTTTTAAGAATTTTTTAGTGGTACTTGAAACTTTACGTTTCTAGTAGTTATCATGCATGCATTAACCCATTTTAGGTAACCAATAAGCATCTGCCACATGAAATTATTCTTGTGACAAAAGAGACCACTCAGTACGGCTCGAGGGTGTTGTAGAGGCTTTATCACCATCATCTCATCGCCACCTCACACAAGGGTTTTAAAGCCACCTCCTTTAACTTGAAGGGTGTGGGATAAAGCCCCCTAATGCCTATAGCGCCCCTTACCTTGACCAATCCCTCCTTGTTCTTCGCCACAAAAGCTCGTTAACATGATGGAGCCCCCTCGTATGGCGCCCCCTCGTATGCTTGCTCGATATGGGTGTATAGCGCCTAGGGGCGCTATAGATGCTGATCTGGCCTGTGTGGTACCCCACACCCTCCGTCCTAATGATTTTGAACAATTCGTGGTTGTTTTTATTCTATGTCAAGCATATGCGACCTTAACCACTATGTATTATTTCCTAGCGAAGGACCCACCAATAAGTAGGTGATTAGATGGTTGTTGACACTTTTTGTTGATGAGGCGATGTGGCTTGTATATTTCAAAATATATTTACGGTACAAGTGTATTGTTAGGTAAATATCTAGAGCGGCATAAAACTTAGGGTGTAAGGAGTGGTTAAACACCTTAGAGTGGCAAACCAAAAAAACAACCAATCGAAACAGTGGCGGAACTAGTCCATTAATTTAGGGGTATCCCGTAAAAAAAATTACCGGGCAATTATAAAAAAACAATAATAAATAAAGTAAAACAAATAAATATCTAATAGATGTGTCATCTTTCTTTTTCATAGCTTGAAATTGTTCTATCACATCATCGTCTTTTACTTTATCAAAAGTTTATTTTCGACCGCAAAAACCAGAGCATTGTTCAAATATTTCAGGCACATTCGATTGCGTAAATCCGTCTTGACATGCTTCAATTTAGGAAAAAAATATATTTCAACGGTTGCGGTTGCGACCGGTAAAACCAAAGTTAGTTTCACTACCTGATAAACCAAAGGACATGAACTATGTGTTTCGGTGTCCACCACAAGACGAGCAAGATCACTTATTCAACTATAATATCGTTCTGCGTCTTGGGTTAACTTTATTAATTATATTTAGGGACTCCTTTCAATTTTATTATTGTTAATTTGGGCTTATTTTATCATTCGGGCATAATTATTCTACAAGATTTCGGGTTAAAAATGTTTGAGCTTATAAAAAAGGGATTTTAGTAATATCAAGTATCCTATTTTTTGGTTAGAGGTATCCCCGTATTTTTTTAAGGGTGTCCTTTATATAAAATCGGAAAATAAGCACTACGAATACGGGGTTGAGTCGTAGCCCGTGCTACGGCTCATTTCACTATGGTTCCGCCCTTGAATCGAAATACGTCATGTCAATCAGTCAAAAGTGTTTTAACTTTGCTGAAATGTGTTGGCAATGGTTTAAACACTTGCTGAAGTGACAAACTTTTTTTTTATTTTCTGTTTTTTTTTTAATTTAAGATAAAATGGAAAAAAATCAAACTTTTATAAATAAAAATAAAGCATTATATTTTAAATAAAATAAAATGGAGGTTGGGTTTGATTCGCAAACCCAAGTTGGGGATGAAACGGCATACTAGAACCACCCAAACTACCGCGTGAATCGTGAGCCCTCGCCTTCGATTTTTTCTTGCCTTCACCTTTGTTTGAGCCTTCCATTTTTTAAAAGTATTTGAAAGAATGATAGTGAAATGTAGTGAAAATGGATGGATTTTTTAGTTTGTTTGGTGAAAATGGATGGATGTTTGAGTTTATAAAAGGTAAAAAAGGAATTTTTTTTAATTAACTCCCAACGGCATTATAGCCGTTTGACACGTTTCCCCGAATCAGCATCTATACACCGCGTGACCAAAGAAACCGCTGTGGCAAAGGGTTGGCGGCGGTGTTTGCCGCGCGGCAATGCGGTTTGCCGCACCCTTTGCCGAGCCCACACCGTACACCCTTATTATAAAAGAAGCTTGTGGTGAAGAAGGTAGGAAGATAACTCCAGATGATGTTACATCTAAATCCCGATCAAACTATGTTGTCATGTTGAATTGCACGCGGCGTTAACGAGCTTATATCCGAGCTACAACTCATAAGAACTCATTAAAATGTGACTTAAGGCTATAGCCCTCCGAATATCCTCCAACACTCAAGTATATAAAATATCATGTATGGACATGAAGATAATTACAAGTGTGTTATGTGGGTAAGCTATGCCACAACCACATTTTTTCAAGCTCGAACAGGATACAGACCAGCCTTAAGAATTAGTGTACCTTATTCGAGCTTGAAAAAATGTGCCCTTATGCCTTAACGAAATTGGGTATCGTGCTCACTAAAGATCTAAATCTAATGCCAAAAGGGTTAATAACTAATCTAAACTATAAAAATAGTTTTGTAAGGGGGCCTATGTTGGTGTTTGAATGGATGTACCCTATTAAAAAATATTTTACATATACATATCGGGCCCTGGCCGGTGGTCCTCTCCGTCCACCCCCAAGGCCGGCCATGACAGAGTACATTAATTTTCAGAGACCTTTGATAACAAATATAATAATCCACAAATTTTTGGACGTGGCTACATACATCATTTAGAAGAACTGTTTTAAAAACCTGGTATGGAGTGGCGGAACTAGAAGAAAAATCTATGGGTATCCTAAATTTTCTTTTACCGTCCCTGAGAATTCGAGGGCCACTGGGGGCTCTGTGCGGCTAGTAAAAATAAGCCCTTAAAATACCAAACGTCGGAATACTATAAAAATGAATATTGTTACCGATTTTGTTCGGACGTTTGGTTCAACACGGTAAAGAAAAAAATCAATTATGTTTGACCCAATCGATTTTGAAGGATAATACAGACACCGATACTGGCATATCGGTCGTTATGGTATGGTAGCGCCACTTGATATAGTCTACGTTACTAAAAAGAATTACTCTATTTCGAACAAGTTTATAACAAAGTTTATACCGGATTATTAAAAAAAATAAACATAATGAATAAACACTGACCTAAACGGTAGTATCTGGCTAGGACTTCAATGATCAGTGACCCGAACGGTTGGCTGCAAAACAGAAACACCGTTAGGACTCGTTACAGGAATGGGGTTATTCCTGTAACCACCCTCCGGCGTGAGAATAAATCTTGGTTTGGGGGAGTAAAGGAAAGTATATACGTATAAAGAGTGAGAGGGTGAGAGATTAGATGATTCATACCTTAGGTGTTTACCTTTATTTATAGTTTCCTATTAGGGTTTCCCCTAACTTAGGATGGGCTCCGATAAGTTAGGGATTTGCATGATCTTCCCGAAAGGTTGGAGATTTAGTTGTGCCACCTTCCACGCAAAGGTGGAATATTCTAGAATAACCATTTATGATTATCCGTTTATAATAAAATAGTGGGTATTGACTGGGTCGGATTAACCGATTCGGGTCATACCTCGTCTGTCCCCCCAGTCCGAAGTTATGAAATGAAGTTCATGAGATCGGACTAAGAGAAAAGAAAAGAGAAAAGTTACAGGTGATGAGAAAGTAGCGACGATAAGACAGGAGGTGACAGCTGTGTATACCCTGCTCTAACACGTATACCCGTCCGTTCGTCTTTTTGAATTTTAAAAACTGCCTTTATAAATAGTGCCTCTAATTGTGAGATCCAAAGTTCATCTTCCTGTATCTTGATTTAGCACCTTCGTACTCCTTCGAAAATGTCCTCTAAAACCAGTGAACCTTCATCCTCCGTCCCTGCCAATACTGATGCCTTGTTCTATAAATGGGGCACCGTGTCCTATCACAATCTTGTGCAAGATTATGGCATAAGGGATGAGTGGAATCCCGTGTTACCGTCAAAAACGGATACCGCATTTCCACTGAAAGAGGGTAAAATCACATTGTTTAGTGATTTCTTCAGATTTTGCAACTTTCGACTACCTATTACCAAGTTTTTGAAAACGGTACTCGATTACTACCGTATTCACATTTCTCAATTACATCCACTAGGGTTAGTGAAACTTCGTCAGTTCGAGTTTGCTTGTGTAGCCCTAGGCCATATTCCGGAACTTGTTGTGTTTAGGGCTTTCTTTGTACTTGTGTGGAAGTCTCCTTTTTTCACCTTTGACCGGAGGGATACCGACGTCTCTTGTCTGAGGGATATTCCTACAAGTTCTAAAGACAAGGATTGGAAAAAGAAGTTTTTCTACATCGATGCCTCGGTGATTCCCGGTGAGATGTACTCGAGAGAAATGGGGCCAAAAGACAAAGTGAAAGACGATGGTCCCTCTGAGGATGCATATATTTCGAACGCTCTATATACCAAATTGTGCGGCCGCCCTTTCGAGTGTATGGTAATCCCAGAAGGGGCCTTGGTGATGGCAGGTATGAGTTTGTTGTGGCGTGACATTAGGCAGTATCCTTCTTTTCAGAGGGATGATGCAGGTATGTTTATTTATCTTCGGTCATATATGTCGCGGATTTAGAAATGATGTATGTATAATTCACAGGGGAATGGAGCATGTTTGATTTTGTTGACCCTCCGCGGCACCTTGCGTTGAGGCCCGCAGACCGCGTTCTGGATGAAGGGGAATTGAGCGTGTTGGGGATTCATCTGGAGCAATTTGTTTTACCCGTTGTACCAGCGGACCCTGCTGCATATATTTCCCCCCTGCCATCTGTCCCAAATACCGGTGTTCCGGCTTTGGAAAAGAGGCTCACCCGGATAAAGCTTACTGGGAGGAAGTACATGGCGGCCGGTGTAGCTGCTTCTTCCATTGGTGAGACCGCGTTATCTGGAGGAGATGCTCCTGCTACCACCGTTATAACGAGTCCTGTTCATGCCTCGAAAAAACGGAAAACATTTATTGCTCCTACCCTGAGTGCGTTCCAGGCTGTGCAGGCTGCCTATGCCTTGCCGCTATGTATGTATTGCTCGTCTTCAAACGTTATTATGAGTTATGAGCCTCATGTTGCTGAACCTTGCCGTTTTATATGCAGATATCTCTAGCGGGACTCAAACTGAGATTGTTACACCAACCCCTGTATCATCTGTGGGAGTGTCGCTTCCCAGTTCCGGTACTGGCAGCGCTACGGAGCCCAAAACCCAGGCCAGCGTTACCGCTGTCATTAGTTGTACCATGCCGCTTCCAACACCTACCGCCTCTGTGGTTGTTAAAGTCGATCCCGTTTCCAAACCACGGACTTCTAGCATTGATCCGTCCCTGTTTGACTCACCCCTGAGCATTTTTTCTGCTGCTGATAACGAGGCACCCGCCGTATCCGCGGCGCAGGAGGCCACCAGCGTCGGGGGTGCTTCCGCTAGTGAAGCTGGGGGGTCAAGTAGTGGCATTGCTGATGACGGCGCCCGTCTGATTGATGACTTGTTTCTGCCCACTGTCAGCTGGGATCCCAATGCCCGGGATAAACACTATCAACCCCAATGGAAAATCGCCGAGTCCTCTAGGCTAATTTTTTCCCCAGTGATTCAACACTGGGTGGAGCGGGCGTACCCTCCAGCTGAGGCGGCATATGTTGAAGGTTTGAACAACGAAAATCTGATGAATTCCACTATAGCGGATTCCGTGAGCCAACCCCGGAGGTTAGCAGAGATCCGGCGCAGGTGGATGCATGATTACACCCAGCTCCACCAGGCGCGGTCTACTATCCAAGAGTTGAAGGATGACAAGTACCGCTTGGAGAGTCAACTTCAGGCCGCCGGGTTAAGGGAGGCTAGGTTTTTGTCAGAGAAGAACAAAGCCGAGGATGACTTGAAGAGAGTGACCGCCCACCTCGCTGAGGAACGAATAATATGGGCCCGCGATATAGCGGAGAAAGACCGGTTTCTGGCTCAGGCGAAGAGTGTGCAGGAAGAATTGGAGCGTAAGGCTATAGCTGAAGCTCAAAAGGTGAGATTCGAACTATCTACTCAGTTGGAAAGGTTCCGAGTTGACACTGATTTTGTGTCTTAGGTGCAAGAGCGGTACCAGGGATTGACTGCTGAAGTAGAAGCCTCCCATGCCAAATCACGATTACTACAAGCGGAGCTGGAGGAGTGAGAGGAGAAAGTTAAAGAACTTCAACGCCATTGTGATTCTCTTGTTTCCCAGAACAACATGTTTGCTACATCGTCTGTTGCTCGACTGAAAGAGGTGGAAAATGCCTTGGCACAATCTAATGCCGAAGTGGATGATCTGACTAGCCAGCTGGCGGCTCTACGGGGTGATAGGAATTGGTTAATATGTAATGGCTTGGTGGGGGCGTTTGGGTATCTCCGTGAATCGCCCCCTTTACGGCCCTGATAGATCACCTATCCGCCACTGCGTACCAATCTGGTCATCATGATGGCGTTTATAAAGGCTACATGGAGTGCCAGCAGCTAGACAAAATAACTCCTGACTTTCACGTGGCCAAGGGTAAGCTTCAAAGTGACACGTCTAACGCTCTCGAAGCAGCATACACAGAGCCATTGTCTTCTTATGGGTATTTAATGGATAAAGTGAACGAAGATGGTATAGAGTCGATGCGCTTGCTACTGGACCCCGCGGAGGAGTCTGAGGAGGAATAAAAAATTTGTTTATTTTTCTTGGCATGTATTGTACTTCCTTTCGACTTTTGCTAATAACACTGTTTTACTTGGGTTTGGTGAAAATATCTGTTTTGATTTGACAGACATTTTAATGCTAATGTCATGATTTCTGACACCGCCGTGTTTCTGAAATGTGGCTATGTGACATGTAATGATTATTTTCCATTAATGCTTCTAACGTCATTACTGCCAAAACTATTTGACCTTTTACCCTTCTATAAATTAGCCCTCCTTTTCCTTATTTGGTAGTTGGACAGGATGGAACGAAAAAGGTATAGACAAAGACTTTCCGAAATCTTCCGGGTTTTAGATGATGCTGACGGCTTACTTCAGTTGCAGAATCCTGTAACGAAATCGATGCTGCGGAAAAGAAGGCCACTTCCCAATGTCACTGCAACCCGGGCGAATCGAGCCTGTAAAAGTGTTGTTCATGAAGATCCTCAACCAGTGGATTCTGGTGTAATGTCTCTGTCAGCTGATGTTTTGACAGAGCTTATCCCAGTTAATCACGCCCGACGTTATCGTTTGACGTACGAGCGTCGTCGCGGTGGTTGTTCCAAGAAGAATCCGGTGGACGATTTAGGAATGGTGGCTCCATCAGTGGTTGGGGAATCATCCGGTGACTTGGCCGTTGATCCTCCTATGTTGGTTGATGGTGGTGTGGTGCTGCATACCCCTGCAGAGGTGATGGCGACCGATTTCCACCAGTAGTTGGTAAAAGATGTCTTTTTGGTTCCCATATGTTGGTTTTTAAACAACAGGGACAAGTACTTGGTTTGTTTATGATAGGTCATGTGCATGTTTTAAGAATGCCTATCTTTTTTTGTAGCGGTTAGCATATCTATCACCAAGATACCCGCTGTCAGCGCTGTATATTTTGACCCCATGACTTTTGTGTATGAAAAATATTTCGTGTTTAAGGGTGCTTTTTGTGGTTTACCGTTATGTGTAGTTATAATGCGATGGTATTTTATACTGTTAAATAATGATTAAAATCAAAAAAGTAAAAAAGAACTTTATTAATTTCAAATGAAACGAAAATGACACCGTCGTGGGTGGATTACATTTGTTTCCAACAAAGACATGCTCTTGCTGTTATGAGCAAGGCATTACAAATAACATTTCCTTAGTTGAGCTACGTTCCAACTGCGCGGTATGATGGTGCCGTCTAGTCTGGATAGGCGATAGGCCCCTTTGCCCAAATTTTCTTGAACGACGTAAGGGCCTTCCCAGTTGGGTCCTAGCTTGCCTAGGGGTTCCACCCTACTTGCTTCATTATCGCGCATAACATAATCGCCCTTTTTGAAAGTGCGCTCTGCCACGCGTTTGTTGTAGTACCTTTCCAATGTTTTCTTGTATTTTGCTTCGCTGATCGCGGCTGCTTCGCGCCTTTCCTCGAGTAGGTCTAGGCCTTCCCTTAGAAGCCTGTCATTATCATCTCTTGTGGCTAAACGGCGTAGTGAAGGCAATCCCGCTTCCACGGGTATCATTGCTTCCGCCCCATAGGTTAGGCTAAACGGGGTTTCATTATTGCTTGTCTTAGGCATTGTTCGATGTGCCCAAAGGACGTTTGGCAATTCCTCTACCCAGGAGCTTTCTTCGTACCCTAATCTTCGCTTTATACCATCTAGCAAGCTCCTGTTCGCCCGCTCGACCTGGCCGTTTCCTTGGGGGTGCGCTACTGATGTGAAAATCTGCTGTATTTGAAGGTCGGCGCACCATTCCTGAAAAATCCTGTCAATAAACTGTGTTCCATTGTCACTCACCAGGTACAACGGTAGTCCAAACCGGCATACTATGTGTTCCCAAAGGAACTTCTTAGCGTTGTCAGCGGTGATTTTAGCTAAAGGTTTGGCCTCCACCCATTTGGTAAAGTAGTCAATCGCCACAATCAAGTATTTTAGCTTTACGGGGGGCGGCGGAAAAGGTCCTACGATATCCACCGCCCATTTTTGAAAAGGTCATGCCGCTGTAACCGGTATTAAATTGTTCTTGGGCCTGAGTGTCTGGGGGGCGAATTTCTGGCAACTGCGGCATTTCCTCAGTTCCGTTACGGCGTCTTCATGCATTCTGGGCCAATAGTATTCGACGTTATGGATTTTGGCCACTACTGCTCGAGGTCCGGCGTGAATACCGCATAAGCCTGAATGGATCTCGCTGATCAAGTACTTTGCTTCTGTTGGGGATACGCACCGCAGAAGCGGTCCCAAATATGACTTTCTGTACAGGACGCCGTTATTGACCTCGTATTGCAATGCCCTTGTTTGTACCTTATGTGCTTCGCTCCTGGCGGATGGTAACTCCCCACTGATAAGGAACTTTAGTATCGGGGTGTACCAGCACGGTTCCTCCGTTGTGACGGCGGAAACACTCCGCGGTTCGATTGATGGTGCCTGCAGCGTTTCTACTTTAACTTCTTTTTCCATGCCCGAGGTAGCGAGTTTGCTAAGAGCATCTGCTATCTGGTTTTTGCCTCTATGAACGTGGTTGAGTGTGACGTTATCAAAGGAAGCCATGAGCTCCTTCGTTTTTGCCAGGTACCTTGCCATCGATTCATCCTTGGCCTCGTATGTTTCGTTTACTTGGTTATTGACCAGTAGGGAATCCACATATGCATCAACCCTTGTGGCTCCCATGGACTGGGCCATCCTTAAGCCAGCAAGCAGTGCTTCGTATTCTGCTTCGTTGTTTAAACATTCGAAATCGAAGCGTAACGCATACATCAACCTTATCTCATCTGGGCTTATTAGCATTAAACCCGCCCCTTATCCTTTTCCACTTGATGACCCGTCCGTGTACAATTTCCACGGCCGCCGAGCGGTACTGGATTCCGGGATGTCCCGGATGGTTGGGTCCACTATGGTTTCTCCTTCGAGAATTTCGGCCAGAAAGTCGGCGATTACTTGCCCCTTAACTGCTGTTCGTTTTTGGTATTCAATATCCAAAGCTCCTAGTTCGATTGCCCATTTGGCCAGTCTACCAGAGATCTCTGGCTTATGCAGAATTTGTTGTAGCGGGTAGTTGGTCAGGACCTGTACGCGATGTGCTTGGAAATATCTTCTTAATCACCGCGTGGCGTGTACAAGCGCTAGGACCAGCTTTTCCAGTGTGGGATATCGCGTTTCGGGCCCAGACAGTACCCGACTGATGTAATATATGGGCGTCTGTCTCCCGTCTCGTTCTACCATAAGCACAGCGCTCACCGCGTTATGGGCTGCTGCCAAATACATCTTTAGCACCTCATTAGGCCTTGGTGCAGTCAGCATGGGTAATCTTTCTATGAAACGCTTCATTTCTTGCAAGGCTTCTTCCGCTTCGTTGGTCCATTTGAAATTCTTCTTGTTGAGGCAATCCTTCAATGTTTTGACGAATGGCAAAGATTTCTCAGCATGCCTTGCTAAGAATCTGTTGATCGCCACTAGCCGTCCATTTGAAGCCTGGGCTTCCTTCAACGTTCTTGGGGAAGGCATCCGTGCTATATCGGCCACCTTTTCTGGATTAGCTTTAAAACCATCCCGGGTGACAACTACCCCTAGAAACTTCCATTCTTCCACCCCGAAAGAGCATTTCTTGGGGTTGAGTTTGATGTTGTACTCTTTAAGCTTTTGGAAAGTTTCCTCGATGTCTTTTAGCATTTGCTTTTCTTCCCTGCTCTTGATTACAAGGTCATCGACGTAGACCTCCAAATTTCGGCCGATTTGTGTTTCGAAAACTTTATCCATGAGTCTCTGATAGGTAGCTCCGGCATTTCGTAAACCGAAAGGCATCTTTGTGTAACAAAAGATGCCCACATCGGTGTGAAACGCTGTTTTTTCTTCATCTTCTTTGGACATCTTGATCTGATGATACCCTTTGTAAGCGTCTAGGAAACACTTATACCTGTAAGGCACCAGGGAGTCGACCTTGAAATCGATTTCAGGCAGTGGGTATGCGTCTTTGGGACATGCTTTGTTTAAATCTTTGAAATCAATGCACATTCGCCACGTTCCGTCTGGCTTTTTTACCATCACTGGGTTGGATACCCATGTATGGTATTGTGTTTCTCTGAGGATTCCAGCTTCCACCAATTTTCGTACTTCTTTGACAACCGCTGCCTTTCGATCTGGGGCCATACTGCGCTTACCTTGTGCGACCGGCTTAATGCCTGGGAGCGTTGCTAGCTTATGCTCTGCCTTATCGCGGGGGATTCCTGTCATGTCAGAATGTTCAAAGGCGAAGATATCAACATTTCTTCTTAGTAGTTGCTTCAGGTCATTTTTAATTTCTGGAGAGAGGCTGTCTCCGATTGTGATCGTTTGGTCCGGATGGCGTGTGCTTAGTACCCACCTTTCTAGACCAGTAGCTCCGGTGGGCCCTTGGCAGTATCTTTTGGTGCTTAACACCTCTCCAATCTTGTCACGGAACACTGTTGCAATACCCCGCAGGGTAGGGAACTTCATGAATCCTCGTGCTGTAGAAACTATAGCGTCCAGCTTCCCCAGAGTGAACCTTCTAATAATCACATTGTGGTATGACTCAGCACGGACCACACGGAAAGTTAGGAGTATGGTTCTTTCTCTGGGTTCTTGTCCAAATGTGACCGGGAAGGTGATCTGACCAATAGGGTCAACTTTTTCACCTGTGAATCCTTTAATGTGAGCATGCATGATTCAAGCAGTTTTCTATCTTCCGGTGGCATTCTATTGAAGCAATGCTCATAGATAATGTCTTCTGAGCTCCCGGTGTCGACCAGGATTCGCCTCATGCGGTAATCTCCTACTGCGGCGGATATAATTAGGGCATCAGTTGTGAGGTGTAAGTCCTCCATACGAGGTTTGATAGTCATTATTGCGAGCATCCATGGTTCAAGCGTGGAGAAACTCCGTTTTGCCCCTTTTCCCATATCTGCGTGTACCATATTCAACTCCCGCGGCCTCTTACCCGCCGCCTTATCGTTTTCTTCCTTGACGACGGGTGGGCCCTGCTTGATATCTCTTACTAGGTGTGCCAATTTGCCCGCCTTTACAAAATATTCGATCTGCTTCTTTAGCTGAAAACAGTCGTTGGTATCATGACCGCTCCCCTTGTAGTATTCACAGTACTTACTCGTATCTTTGTTGGGATTATCTTTCAGCGGCTTTGGAGGATTGAACTTGAGGTTCTCCGAGGCTAAAATCTCTGCCGGTGTCTTGCTCAGGTTGGGGTAGTCGGATCGAGGTTTCGAGGGCTCGTTCCTCGAATAGGAGTTTCGGTGTCTGTCGTACCGCGTGTCCGCTTTATCATTCCTTTGGTATCGGTCTCATCTGCCTTTACCTCTAGACCCCCGGTGCTCCCTCTCTTCCTGATTTTTTAGAGCTTCCTTTTTCCTGTTAGCCGCGTGACTGGCTGCCACTGCCTTCTCTTGTATCACATAGACTTTGGCTATTCGAAGTATTTCGTCTATTGTGGGAGGCACGCCATCCCTTCCATGAAGTGTTCTTAACAACTCATCATCATTTACTCCCTGTAGGAAAGCTCCACATGCCAGGTCATTTGTCACCCCCGGGATTGCCAGACTTTCCTTATTGAACCTGACAATAAAATTTTCCACCGTTTCATTGTCTCGCCGGCGGATGTGAAGGAGCTCATTTCTATCCTTCGTGTGTCTGCGCTGCTGGCTGAACTGTAGGATAAACTTGGATTCTAAATCTTCAAAGCTGTCTATTTCTCCGGTGGGTAGACTATCCCACCAGACTCGGGTCGCGCCTATCAGGGTTTGCACAAACATTTTGCACCATAGGGGCATGGACCAACAGGCTACCTCGCCGGCACTTTTGAATAGGTTAAGATGGTCGTCAGGGTCGCCTATACCGTCATATTTGCCTACCGTTTGAGGCATCTTGGGTTTTTCCTTGATAGGAGCTTCGGCTATTCTTCTGGTGAACTTAGACCTGAAAGTCGCGTCCACCGGCTTGTATGGTCTGGTAAGTTCGTCTTCTTCTACATTTATAGGTTGTACCGGAGGGGTGTTTACCCCCTGAGCAACGTCTGGCATGGGATTGTAACTTCCTACCGAAGAGAATCGGGGTCTGACCACGTTTCCTCTATCATAAACGGGTTCCGCCATTGGCGGAGTCTGAGTGTAAACTGGTTGTGACGCTGGGAAAACCCACCAAGGCGGCATATAAGCCGCGTATGGCGATTGAGTGTTGCCCTGCGTGGTTCCCTGAGCTGGGTACGTCGAGCTTCCGTATGGGGGTAGATATCCATATGGGGGTGCGTAACAGTACCCGGGGAAATATACTTGATTTCCTGGTGTGACGGGAGCGTTCATAATTCCGGCCGGCATGACGACCGGTTGGTGAGGTGGTGTTGACAATGCCGCTGTTAGCGCCGCAGAATACAACGGCGACATCGAACTGGTAACCAAAGGTTGATAATATTGGGGCATGCTGGTCTGTGGTATGATGGTGCTGGGGTTTGCCGATGTAATGACAGGCATGGAGCCAAGGCGTGAAAACTGTGAACCAGTGGTTGCCACCGGGGTGAACATGTTACCGCTAGTTATCCCTGATCCCCCCGATTGCAACTGTGAGGGCGCGTAAAGAAACGGATCTGCCACCACGGTCCCGGAAGAGACAACGGTGGTGCTGCCAAAACCTGGCGGTGGTCCTCCGCCTCAAACTCCAGGTCCAGTGACCTGGTAACGGCCGGGGAAAACGGTGCGGTAGTAACAGGGCTTGTTCCCGACACCAGGTTGTTGTTTGTCATTGCTTGATTTGGAGTAACTGCTACGTTCTGATCACTTGCCATGGGGTTCTATCTGACTGTTACCGAATAGGTCCCACGGATGGCGCCAATGAAGAAACACTGACCTAAACGGTAGTATCTGGCTAGGACTTCAATGATCAGTGACCCGAACGGTTGGCTGCAAAACAGAAACACCGTTAGGACTCGTTACAGGAATGGGGTTATTCCTGTAACCACCCTCCGGCGTGAGAATAAGTCTCGGTTTTTGGGAGTAAAGGAAAGTATATACATATAAAGAGTGAGAGGGTGAGAGATTAGATGATTCATACCTTAGGTGTTTACCTTTATTTATAGTTTTCAATTAGGGTTTCCCCTAACTTAGGATGGGCTCCGATAAGTTAAGGATTTGCATGATCTTCCCGAAATGTTGGAGATTTAGTTGTGCCACCTTCCACGTAAATGTGGAATATTCTAGAATAACCATTTATGATTATCCGTTTATAATAAAATAGTGGGTATTGACCGGGTCGGATTAACCGATTCGAGTCATACCTCGTCACATAACAGTGTGTTTTTTTTATTTAAAAACCAATGCATACAGGTTATTAAAGAAAAGTAAATTACTTAAAAATTAAAAACGTTAAAAACTAAAATACATAAATTTGTTAAGGTGTCGGTTTAAAAAAATAAATTATACTGGAAAGAATGTTAAGCAATTATTATATTATATTATATTATATTATATTGCATATAATTAATGAACGACATATTATGTTAGTTAATAAAATGTAATGTGCTGCAAGATTTAATCGACAACGTCATTTTAATGAAATTTGACCATATTCGCTGCTGTGATTTTTTTGCTTTTTCACTCACCATCCCAATAAACTTCATCTTCTAAATAAACTTATCTTCTTCATGCCGCTGCAAGTTTTTGTCGACCAAAGTTTTCATTTCCGGCGAAGGAAAATTCTATCTAATCTCATTTTCACCTATATTTAGGGGTATTCTTATATTTGTTCAGGGATATCCTCAATGAATAAAACGAAGATGAAAAAGAAAATTACACTTCACCAAAAAGTTGAGTCGTAGCCCGTGCTGTCGTGCTACGGCTAGTTCTTCATTAGCACGTGCTACGGCTAGTTCTTCATTAGCTCCGAGAATACTCAAGATTAATTATTTTAGCCGTTTAAAAAGGGTCGTATTATTGGCACACCTTGGGGGATTAAATCGACGCCCTCAATACGCATCGTATAGGCCTATACGATGCGTATTGAGGTTGGTTCAAACTTCTATGTCTGCCAAAGGCTGCCATTGTCCCCTACCAAAAAAGTAATACGTATCGTATAGGCCTATACGATGCGTATTGAGGGTGTCGATTTATTTTTTTAATTTTTGCAAGGTAGCTTCCTGTCACGCGATAGCTTTTCGTCACGCGAACGAAAAAGCAGCACTTTGGACATTTGTTGGTCTTCAAACATCTAGGAAACATTATTTTGAGAATACCCCTGAATTTATTGAAGCTGTAGAATGAGATCATCCACTGTTGGGTTATCATCTTTCAACCCCATTTTCCCTAAATTTATCGATTATGTTTTTCAACAGGGATGTAATGCAATGATTCCTCTCAATTGAATAGACCGACACTTGCTTCATATGACTCACTTGAATCGTCACGGATGTAATAATAGTACGTTTAGCATCCGTGCCTGCTTGAATTGCAGAAAGCAAAGGATAACGAAGATGAACATTGTATTTAGCACGAAAGTACTGAACAACCAAGATAACAGCTCCAGTTTCATTTGCTTCGTCCACTAGAACTATTTGTGTATGCATTCTGTTGGTACTGAACAATAGAATCAGGTTCTCAAAACAAGGATCGTTCTAATAGATTAAAGAGAACTATTTCAGTTATTTCTATTGATCCACAAATTACAACAAATTGTGTCTAATGCAAGGATCTTCGAATGCGGTGTGTACGTTAATTTCTCCAGTCACCGTGAAATCGAACAGTTTCTTCGTAGATTCCGTCCGGTTTCAAAGCCAGTTGAGGATTACGAGTGTTCTAGACTCGTTCAAGGCATGCAATGTTTCCTCTCAATTGAATAGACCGACACTTGCTTCATAGGACTCAATTGAATCGTCTCGGAAGTGGATTTAGGTTGGTTCAGATCTCTTTGGGTATATTCGAAACCAACTAAAATACGTTGAAGTACTGAATCAACAGAAATAACTGAAATAACTTGAATCGTCTGGGAAGTACTGAACAACAGAAGGATGAGATATCGACGGTTAGCTCGAAGAAGTTTCTCTCAATCAGGTGTTCCATTAGATTTCCCCTTTTATCATGTGTCATACGTTACGAGATTCTTCGAGAATTAGAAAAGGAGAAAATACGGAACGACAAGGGTAGTATGAGTCTGAGTCCATTGTAGTTCGTGTCAGGTTTGTATTTCCCATAGCCACCGTTTCCGTAGTAAAAAACGGTTGCGGTTTTGCACATTCAATCTTCATTACTTCATTATAATTAATAATGCGGTCTCGATTGAGGATGTAATTGCAAGACTGTTTGTCGGATTATTGTACCAAGAAAGTCATTGGACTGCCGCAGATGAAGTCAAATGTGATCAAACTTGGACATCAGACGTAAATCTTGAAGAAACGGAACATAATCCCATATTGTCTAAAGAAACGCTTTTATCATGTGTGATCCAGAGGTCGGTCTCGGGTGGGCATAAGATCCGTGGGCCCTATTGTCGAATATGTGACTCAAGAAAGTCATTGGACTGCCGCCGATGAAGCAAATGTGATCAAACTTGGACATCAGACGTAAATCTTGAAGAAACAGAACATAATCCCAGATTGTCTAAAGAAGCGCTTTTATCATATGTGATCCAGAGGTTGGCCTCGGGTGGGCATAAGATCCGTGGGCCATATTGTCGGATATGTGACTCAAGAAAGTCATTGGACTGCCGCCGATGAAGTCAAATGTGATCAAACTTGGACATCAGACGTAAATCTTGAAGAAACAGAACATAATCCCAGATTGTCTAAAGAAGCGCTTTTATCATGTGTGATCCAGAGGTCGGTCTCGGGTGGGCATAAGATCCGTGGGCCCTATTGTCGGATATGTGACTCAAGAAAGTAATTGGACTGCCGCATATGAAGTCAAATGTGATCAAACTTGGACATCAGACGAAAAATCTTGAAGAAACGAAACATAATCCCAGATTGTCTAAAGAAGCGCTTTTATCATGTGTGATCCAGAGGTCGGTCTCTGGTGGGCATAAGATCTGTGGGCCCTATTGTCGGATTATTGAGCCAAGAAAGTCATTGGACTGCCGCATATGAAGTCAAATGTGATCAAACTTGGACATCAGACGTAAATCTTGAAGAAACGGAACATAATCTCAGATTGTCCAAAGAAGCGCTTTTATCATGTGTGATCCAGATAATACATATCGGGTGAGTTGTGGTTGATTTATAGGAGGAGGTTATGAAACGAATATATGTTTATGCGAATTTAAAGGATAATACTGTATACACCCTTGGTATTTGTTTACCACATGACACATAATAAAAGCGTTTCTTTAGATAATCTGGGATTATGTTCTGCAAATTGGGAACCACATTGTAGACTGATTGGCTTGAATGGTTTTAATAATACTTGAAAATGGAAATAATCGTGTCAAGATCTTTATCAATCATATCATCGACCAACTGCACGAAATCCCTTTCGTTTCTCGGGTTCGCATTCGACACAACACAACAAAAAATAAATTCAAAAAAACAGCGGCCTGATACGCATCGTATAGGCCTATACGATGCGTATCAGGCCTTTCGCCAGATATAACCTGCACCTGTCAGTCTGTCCTGTTTTTTACTTTAATTTAATACGCATCATATATGCCTATACGATACGTATTGAATTGCAAAAATGTATAAATAGACAAAGGTGTGCCATTAAAAAAGTCTTTACAAAAATATCACATTAAAATATAGAGCGTACGAACGAACCACAAAAAGAGATAATGTTGAATGAGCGACTGAGGAATGATAGCACGCGTCCCATCCGTAAGAATTGCACACGTCTCCTGTTGCTTGTTTTAGAGACAATGCTTTTCAATTTATATTTATATCATATTATTCATTATCATCAACTTATAAATAACAAATCAACTTCTAAGAGCATTCACATCCAATCCATCAAATTATACATACATTTCACTAAAAAACAACTCCTATATCAATATATTTTCACTAAAAACAAATACTTTTTCTCTCTCCTTTCAATTAAATAATATTATCATTACATTTTTCTCTAACTTTCACTCACAACCACTTTCAAAATATATTAAAAAATTATAACAGGTGAACAGGGTCCCCCCAAATATACAGATGAACAGTAACATTTTCTCTCTCCTCTACTCACAACCACTTTTTATACCCTTTATAATATAAAAACCCCTCCTCACATAATTTGATGGTTAGGATGTGAATGCTCTAACTTCTCCTTTTTCAATGCAATCTCTGAACTTGATTTTGTTGCTTCGTCCCATTTCTTCTTTTCTTTTTAAATGCAAAATTATTTCTTCTTTACCATCAAATTCATAGGATGTGGATCAAATATAAAGTTTATTTTGGCTAGGAAGGATAGAAAGTAATAAGATTAGGACATGCGTCAATCTTATCCTTTCTTATTCCTTTTTAAAACCCAGAAACTTCAAAACCAACCATCTTCAACTATTTCTTCACTTTCTATATCAATAATCATTACATTATAGTGCGATTTTCGTCACCAATCAATGATTCAAACACCCGATCAACGTGTTCTTCAGCTTTTTTTGAAGAAAACTTAGTTTAATTTCATACAAAATCTCGTTTTTTCCGGTGATTTTGAAGATAATCACTCGAGCCGTTCGATTTCGAGCGCTGATAAGTGTTTCAATCATTCAAAATTCGTCAATTGTTGAAGAAATCACTTCGATCCATGTAAGAAATTCTTTAATTTCATTTTTACGATCTGGGTTTTTGATTTAGTCATTGCGTTTTAGGATCTTGGCGGAGATCCGGGGGCAGCGCCCCTGGTAGCGGGGTCCCAGGGGCGGCAGCCCCTGGCGGGGTCCAAAGGGCAGAGCCCCTGGCTGGGGTTGAGCTGTAATAAAAATGCATGGTTCAATGCGTTTTAGAGATAACACTTTCTTTGGTGTTTTTAGGCAATTGCGTTTTAGAACTAAAACATTTTTATGTGTTTTCTGGCTATTGCGTTTTAGAAAAACACATTCTTGAAATGTTTTTAGTAATTGCGTTTTAGGTAAAACACATTTTTAATTGTTTTCAGTCCATTGTGTTTTGCAGAGAACACTTTCTTTTGTTTTTTAGGCAATTGCGTTTTATAATGCGACATTTTTAAGTGTTTTTTGGCCATTGCGTTTTACAAATAAGACAATTCTTTGTGTTTTTGGTGCATTGCGTTTTAGGTAAAACACTTTTTTATGTGTTTTCAGTCCATTGCGTTTTAGAAAACAAACATTTTAAGTGTTTTCTGGGCATTGCGTTTTAGAAATAAGACATTTATTTGTGTTTTTGGTGCATTGCGTTTTAGGTAAAACACATTTTTATGTGTTTTTAGTCCATTGCGTTTTAGAAATTACATTTTCTTTGAGTTTTTAGGCTATTGCGTTTTACAAATAAGACATTTCTTTGTGTTTTCTGGCCATTGCGTTTTACAAATAAGACATTTCTTTGTGTTTTTGGTGCATTGCGTTTTAGAAAAATGTTATTTTTTAGGTTTTTTTCCATTGCGTTTTACGCAACTGGGTTTTAGAAATTTTTTTTTGAAAATATAGCAATAGTGTACTCGTTTTAAAGATTAAAAAACGCTCGTTTTTTTGGTGAAGTTTTTATAAAAAAATAATGTCGTATGAAAGGGTTTTTAACGTTTAAAAAATGGGGGGAAATTGGAGAAGAGAGAAACTATTGGCTTTGATTGACTAGAATACCCCTAAACAAACTCACGCGCCACTTTTCTTCCCTTCAATTTCCCTGATTTAATCTTAGCCGCTGATTAACTAAATGGATGGTCAAGATCACTTCATAGCCTTCTTAGCCAAATAAACTTTCTATTATATCTCCACCCCAGATTAGTATTACAAAATTGAAGTTTCTTTTATCATTCGTTGTGATACAAAAAACTTCAACCATATTAACTCTATTAAAGTTACACATGTATATATGATTTGTTGTCAAATATGATCGGTAGCTTACTCAGGGCGTAAGTTTTAGGCTGGAAGGTGTGGGGTCGTCCTCAGCCCATCCATTACCGTCACCGCACCAGCCCCCATTTCTCCCCCACCCACCGGCGTCGTCCTGAACGGCGACCTCCAGACGTTGGAGACGGGCCACTACAAGACAAAACCATCCTCACACACACATATATGTACAACTCATATATAAAATATATATATATATATATATATATATATATATATATATATATTGGAGGGTTCAAATGAGAATAAAAATTTTTTGTAAGAATAAAAAGAACAAGTTTTAAGTCAATAGAAATGTTCCATTTTACTTCATTTTATATGTGTATTTAATGTTGTAAATAAGGGCATATAGGTAAATTTCTAATTGTAATTAATTAGCTAACCAATTAAACTTGTAACTTATTTTTAAATATAGTCTTCCAAGATAAAATAATTTAGGGTGAAGGACAATTTTCGACATGTGTAGGATAAATTTTAGTATGTGTAGGATAAATTTCTTAAATGTGTATGATAAATTTAGATATGCGTAGGGTAAATTTCGGTAAATGTAAGATATATGTAGGATAATTGAAATGTGTAGGATAAAATGTTTTTAACTTTATTAATGAGAGATAACATAACTAATGGGAGAAGTTATAAACTATTTAATCTTTTACCATTATGCCCTTTCTTCTTTTTCTTCTCACATTAAATTTATTCTCAAATGAACCATCCCCTATATATATATATATATATTAGGCTCATCCCTCATTTCCTTAGTTTCATCCGCTTTGCTCCATCCTCACACTCATCCTACGTAGCGCTTAAATAACGAATCATCCTCTAAGGATGGGTCTCTACCATACCACATAGCCTTACATGTTAGTTTATGATTCTTAGAATCTTAAAGGTTGATGTCGTGACACGTACCACAAATAATTGTGTTTATGATATTGATAATTAATGATTATATTTGTAGACAGATGTTTCTATTTATGTTTTAGAAATTATCTTTTAGAATAAATAAATAGAGTGAGGATTACTCGTATCATTTCTTCTTCCTTTTTCTCCTCAATAACTTCAAAACTCACTATTTTCAAAACTCATCATCTTCAACCTTTTCTTCACTTACTATATTAATAAGCACTACATCATAATGTGATTTTCGTCATCAATTAATGATTCAAACACCCGATCAACGTGTTCTTCAGCTTTTTTTTTGAAGAAAACTCAGTTTAATTTCATTCAAATCTCGTTTTTCCCGTGATTTTGAAGATAATCACTCGATCCGTTCGATTCGATCGTTGATAAGTGTTTCTATCATTCAAATTTCGTCAATCGTTGAAGAAATCGGCTTCGGTCAATGTAAGAAATTCTTAATTTCATTTTTACAATATGGGTTTTTGATTTAGCCATTTAGTTTTACGATTTTGGCGGGGGTCCGGGGGCAGCGCCCCTGGTAGCAGGGTCCAAGGGGCGGCAACACCTGGCTGGGGTCGACAAAAAGCTTCAAGCTTCTAACTTAAAAGCTTCAAGCTCCTTCAACCAAACAAGACTTTTTATTGAGTATGCGTTTTTTTTTTTTCTTAAAAGCTTAAAGATAGAAGCTTCTAAAAGTTAGATGTCAAACATACCTGTAGGCTGTAGTAAGAGATGAATGAACCCTTTTATAAACATCCAAACGCTTATGATATTAGGGTGTAAGGGGTGCTCACCTAATAGGTGAGTCCCCTCTCTTACGCCAAACCAATCCTCGTGTGCCACGTCAACTCCCCTCTTAAACTCCTCTAACACCCTAAATTGACGGCGGCACTCCCCTCTTAGGTGAATTGTTTTTTTTTTTTTTTAAAAAAAGAAACTTTTGATTGGTCCCCTCTCCCTCTCTCCTCCCCCTCTCTTCGGCAGCTCCTCGCCCATTTCACTCCCTCTCTCTAACTCACCCCTATGTTGGCAGCCCCCCCCCCCCCCCTAATCGGCACATATGGTCACCGATGGGGTCCCCGAATTACACCCCTTACACCCTTAAGTTTTTTAAACTGCTATAAAACGAATATGAATTTAGTAACAACAGTGTTAAAAGTTGTTGTTAAGATCAAAAAACAAATTCATTTTTTAGCTATATATCGTTAGTTATCTTAAAGGAAGTATATTTGAAAGTAAATAAAACAACTTATGCATGTTTCTATCCATTAACCACAACTTTAAAAATATTCACCATCACATGTTAAAAAGATGTTGTTTTAATAATTAAATCAAAAAAAATATTACCATTTTTTTAGATTTTTTTATATTACCATTGTAAATTGAAAATTAAGTAACTAACATACACTTAGTCACAAGAAATATAATAGTGGTAAGGTGTCTTCGGTTTATCTAAGAGGTAAAAATATATAAGTATTTAAGAATATGTTTATTAAGTTTTTAACGTACACCTATTTCAACTTAGCCTTTATTAGACCATCCGTAGTGGGGCATTATTTTTGAAAAAAATCCAAAAAAAAACGCCCCCCACCCCATTACATAGGGCATTATGGGGCATTATTTTTCAAAAAAAAATGGGTTAGGCGTGTTTATAAAAACGCCACTTTTGGTTTGTGATGGGTTGACTTGGTTTTGACTGGCCAATGAGAATTTAGTTTGGTTTTTTTTTTTTTTTTTTTGTTTAATGATTGGAAGGGGCATTATTTGGGCATTATTCCCACTACGCCACTTTTGCAATAACGCCCAATGCTGACTGAACTGTCATGTGTCGGATAATGCCCCATAGTGGGGGCATTATTTTTCTTAACCACTACACATGGTCATGATTACTTTAACAAATATATTCAAGTAAACATATATGGCTGTTAATAATCAATACATCGTTAATTCATTAGTTATTTTTGGTTAAATGTTATAAAATCAAATAATAAACAAGTTTTAGTACCGTCTGGTCACTTGAGGGTTTTTTTTTAACTCAAAGAATCATTTAACCTTCAGATTATTCATTGTTCTGAAAAAAAATCAAAATTGTTAAAACAAAATAATCTACAAATAGTTATAACTTATAAACCTTGTTACTATAATATAACTATTTTTTTCTTTCACATTTACATGATCTACAAATAGTTATAAAACTTTGTTACTATAACATAGAAAAAAAAAACACATCTAATCAAGTTGTATAAATATCCTTACCTTTATCTGATTGTGAAAAAGTTTATAACACCAGAACAATGTTAGAACTTGAGTTCTTCTTTTTAAGTTGATAAAATTTTGAATAAATTTATAAAAACATTAAGAAAAAAAATATTACTTCTTGTTGAAACTTTCCTCACAAGAAGTAATATTAACATATTTTATTTGAAATACCTAATCCTAATCCAGTGGATTTAAATAGTGGACCAAGAGCGTTCATTGTTTTGTAGCCTTTGATTTCGGATAAGAGAAAAAGAAAGCCAACCCAATAAATATATCACTTAATGCCAAATCTTTTGTTTATAAAATACAGTCTGTCTTTTCTTTCTTGAAACTGTAAACTCATGTGTATTAAGTCCTCTGTTTTATATACATGACATCTACATATAAATCATACAAGACCAATATATACATATAAGCTTAAGAATGAAACTAAAAGAAACATATCTAACTAAAATTATAAATATATACATACAAACCAAACTAACTAGTTTAATACCCGTCTGTTAGACGGGTTACGCTAAGATAACAAACAAAGATAATGTATATTGATGGTGTTTCGGTTTGCTTCTCCTTTTTCCTCTTTTCTGTCTTCTATTTGAAAATATTACAACCATCAAACTTTTCTTTTTCTTCTTTTCAAACCAGTGAAACGCATTCTCAAAACACATTATCCAAACACTACAAAAATGACATATTAACTTTTAAGAAGTCAAAAACTTAAAAGCAGCTCAAAATAAACAATCCCAAACACCCACGTTAGGTGAACACAAGTCTAAAGAACATTATAAACAAAAGCACCGTTTTTTAATTTATAAAAGTAAAACGAACATGAAGAGTGTACAACCACAAAACAATATAAAATAAAACTGATAGAGTGGTAAAACATGAAATTGTGTCATTTTAATGAAAAAGTAAACGATAGGCAACATTGGAGGAAAGTGTAATACTCCGTAACATTCAAATATGGTTGGTTTACTGCCAATATTTTCTCAGCTTTTGGATCGTTCTCTTTAACCTCAAAGGTGGCCTCTTTTCGACCTGTTAACGTTTTTATACGACAACAATCCAACCAATTAAAACACTTGACACAACCACAAACAAATAAATTTAGAAAGTCAAGAGGATACATGTTAAGTAATACATAAAAGAGTAAATTACGATTTTGGCCCCTGTGGTTATATCACATTTACCCTTTTAGTCTAATTTTTTTAACATCTGAGCCCCTAACGTCTTTTTTTCTACCTCTTTTGAGCCATTGAAAAACTCGAAAATACCAACAACCTGATGACACATTATAAAAATCAACTGATATTAATTCAATGACTGTTTATATGAACAAACTATTAAACTAACATCAATCAGATGAAACAAAACAACAAATAATCACTAATTCCCGAATCTTTTGTAGCCCACACCTCATACCAAAAAGAGGCCGAAGACCCAGTCCCAACCGAACAAACCAGCTTGTCTTCGATATGAGTACCATATTTCAGCAGTTCTTTATACACAGATGCAATGACTTTCCACACACACCGTAACTTACTTCAAGATAGAGGTAGTGCAATAAAAACCCAACATACTTCAAGATATAACCGAAAGCGATTCATCTAAAGAAATAAGAAATTATTTCCTACATAAACAAAAAACCAAATCTTAGTCTAATCAATATACATAAGAGTGTTTGTTACCACTTGCCTCTTATGTTACTCTATTCCTTGGGCCAGTTAATTAAACATCCTTCACGTCGATGTAAGACATGTGTCGATTTCAATGACAAACCATAAAAGTCATATAACAGAAACTATACAACACAAACTTTTCTACCAGTGTCACTTGATAGACATTATGCATACAGGTTCGTCCCTGGTTATCAGTCTTCACATGGACTTTAAGGCAAGCAGGAATCGACATTTATAAGCGCCAAGTTAAACCACTAAAGATGGCAAAGTTGACACCAGCCAAAATTACATTAAAGCCCCTCATACCATTAACAAAGGATACCAGCAATCCAGCCCCAAAACCAGCCTCCATCCTGCAATTATATGCAACCAAATAACAAAATGTTTGTAATAGTAATGGTCGTACCAAACTAACAATAATAGATATTACAACATAAATAATAGATCGTAAGAAACTAAAGTTAATTTACAGCAAAAAAAACAATACCTCTATAAGATCATTCCCCATTTTACCAATCTCCACCTCTATCATGTTAGATAGTTAGTGTCAAACTTTCAAGCAAATATAATCAAGTGAAGGCATTTAATAAGAATACCGTCCCACCTTTATAGAAAAGAAAGAAACCAAATACAGCAAGGATTCAATACCAGTAATGATATATAAAACAAATTTAGATACAACTTACCGGGAAATAACTTGTGATCACCACCACAGAACTCCAACTATTCTTTCTCAACCAGTATCTGCATATTACATGCCAAACCTTAAGACTTTTACTTGAATCTGGTGTTTGAACATATACTTAATAACAATTCCAAAATACTGTGCTGATTCACATCTATACCAAATGACATGCACAAAATTTTTATTTACAACATAACCTTAAAAAGGATACATAATTTTGTTGAGAGAACCAAATTAGAGAAATACAAGCCCCTGGTGATGAGATTTGACAAATTCTTTACAAACTGGGGAATGGCAGGTCTTGTTCAATACCATCACGCAACAAAAGACACACCTTGTAAGCACCAACATTGAATTCATTACTCAGCATGTCTTGTAGCATCCCGCGAAATCGAACTGAAGAGTTCGATTAACCCCTACAACAAAATCCATAAGCGTTCAAATATAAGTTGAATACATGTGCTGGGAGAATGTAAACTGTTAACCCGATAATAAATAATTCCACAAACATTGATTGTAAACTAACAACACCTAGAATCCCAACAAAATTATGCAGTCTTATAAGAAAAACCGTTAATCCCAATTTGCCACTAATCAAGATTTCATACTAAAATAATTGCACCAAAATCGCTTAACAACATTGACTCAATAGAGTAATAAAAGTTGTATTATCTTAGACACTTAATATGTCAAGTATCCACAGTGTCTTGGATCGGCTGCACACACCATGTACCACAATTAACACCACCTGCAATTAAAAATCATTAGCATGCATAAATATAATGTATAAATATAGTTAATAAATAATGAATTGAAAGTAACAATAATATGTAAATGGTTTCTTACAAGGCCATCATATAGTCCGAGTAAAAGTATATGCTATAGAAGCACACAACAATCAAGATAATTGATCTGAAGTGAAGAAATTGTCATTCCACCAGTTCATGGAAGCTATATGTTTTTATATTGTTGATTCAACTTCCTCTTTCACCTATAAATACAATATATTATCAACATTACTATAGATAAATAAAAACATATTATAACAAAAAGTTGAAAAGACTAATATGCCTTTAATGGGTTGTAATTACTTGCCTAATTGACAGTGAATGCCTTCAAATGAGTAGGCTTCCTAATACACGCCTTCTTTTCCATGGAAGCCCAATATACCACCAAGAACCCCCAAATTCGGTTCCATGACATCCGGCTATATCTCCAAGAACCCCCAAAATCATTCCTCGTTTCAAGGTGTTGAGAGTATGACGCAACCGAATCACTGCGTACAAACCAAAAAAGTTAACAAACCCGCGATATGTTTCATGTTTAAATCATAACAATACTTACAAAACAAAAGGATGATCGATTATAAGAACACTAACCTAGTGACATCAAGTTTCTGATCAGATTCAACAGCAGTAGCTTCAAAACCATCAATGCCACCCCTATACCTTATCACTGGCTCTCCAAAAACCATTCTTGTTCTACTTCTCTTCTTGGTTCAGCAGAAGTCAACGAAGTCCATAGGTCCCTGCATTCATCACCAAAACTACATTTACCTTTTAAACTTCAGTAGACAACCTTCTTAGCATAAAACTCCAGATATAATGGAAACAATTCACTTACATTTTTTGACCAAAAATCAATATGCTAAAGTAATCATCACGTGTTTAATAAAAAGCCGATAACAAATATAAAAGTTATTAGAAAAAAAAAAGAAAAAGAACACCAACCTTTCATGACCATCACCATCCAAAGGAAAAGCAAAATCAATATTGGAATTAAACGCACCCGAAACCGTAGCGGTTTTTGCAAAATGTTGAGCCGGTCAGCTTTATCGCCATAACTACAAAGTGCATAAAGATTCAATTCACACAAATATCATTTCGAATTTTTAACCATTTTGTTCGGATGATACAATTCACACCTGAATCAGGTCACCGGAACCTTGCCGTACTTGGCCGGAACTCTAGCTTCTTGTCTTTGCCGCTTAAATTCCTTCACTAACACCGATGGGTTAAAATAGAGACATGAAAAACACAAGAAACTTACAGGAGACTCGCCAGAAAACATGTTGGATCGTCTTCACCCACTTGAATCCTTTAACCATCGTTGCTGGTTACTCAGACTCCATCACCACCTTTGTATGAGGTCATGGAGGAACCCTACGTTCACCGGAACCGAGATTGTGTTTTTTTATGGGAAGAACACCAGTGTCACCCGTCATCCTACATCTTCACCAACACCGCCCGTCGTCCTTGTTCATTCTTCCTGATCCAATGACGCAAGAATCGTCGACTTCAACACAAACCTGCACATTTAGATCTAAGATTATGTGTTTATCAAATTCATTATAAGATTAAAATGCAGTTGTTTCTCACCCCAACAACGATGGTGGCGATGGATGTTAGGCATCCATAGGAGAGTGGTGGCAGTTGGTCAGCGACTCACTTCAGTGGTAGCGATGGTGGCGGTGGACATGAGTGGCCGACGACTCACTTCACATTTAACAAAGCGAACCCTAATTTTTCCAATTTGGGTGTAAACAATTAGATGCTTCTATGCCTTTTGGGTTAGAGATGCAAATCAACAATTGATTGTTGATTTGGATTTGGTTGGAGGAGAGACGGCCAGAGAAAATTCGATTGTTGATTTGGGTTTTCTTGGTGAGAGAGGAGCAGAGAATTCGAGAGGATGGTGTATAATGGATTGGAGAGGATGTCAGGTGATAGTTTTATACACAGTGGCAGACGAACGTGGGAGAAGTTAGGGGAGAGACAACCGCTGTAAATTGGCGAAAAATAGGTAACCGACAAAGAGAGAAGTTAGGGGAGCGTAGATTCAGGGACATGAGAGAGAATTAATACTTAAAACGGTTAAATGTGACATTTAGGTGGTTGAGTTATGGAGATAGTGGGTAGCAAAAGATGGAGGTAACCACCAGATACAAAAACCGACCATAACCTCTTGGAACCGCCACAAAAGCGGTTATTTTAGTGAGTTTAAACGGCCCAGATTTCATCTCAGCAAGATCTAACGGTGGATATCAATTTGGAAGGTGGTTAGACTTAATGGGTTTAATATATATATATATATATATATATATATATAATTTGTAATTTTCTAGAAATAATGTACCGGATTTTATAAAACTTTAGTCTAACAAAAATATGTTGAGAGTTGATAAGACTTTATTAAAAGGTTAGCAAAAACTCATATGTTTTCCTTTGTGAACAACCAAGTTTCCAAACAATTGAATGGTTCTTCAAATTACATAACTCAAAAGGGGGCTTTAAAAAAATCTTCGTGTAAAGATGATATTTTGTACCGTTTTAAGCAAAAACACAGTATATGCATGTGTGAATAAAAATAAAGTTGAAATGAACTTTCATCTCTGATTCACAATCGATCCATGGAACCAATAGATATTTATCTACGACCTCTTTTGGTGATCACTAGCAAATTTCGTAAGGTGATTTGATAATCAATACATAGATTATTGAGATAATTTGGTGATGAACAATAGCGGTGAGATGGTTTGGTAATCACTGTCAAGGTTATTTATTGAGCATAAGAGGTAATCAGTACCTTATTGGCAAGACTTTTTCATAGTGTGTGACCATCATAATCATACAATGAAATGCTAGGATTCAAATGGAAACCACCCTTAGCGTAAATAAGAAGAATCAAACTATAGAAGACTAAGACATCCAATATAATCATAGAATGAAATACACCAACTCAAATAAAAAACATTCTCAGTAGTACCCGGTTAGATGACCTAATATACGATTCAAAGATCATAATAGAATACCGCATTGGCCATCAAGTTTATTACATGACAAGACATGACAAGGACATGCACTCCAAAGCAACAAAAGAATGCATCGACCTTTCTCATTGTAATTAGTTTCGATTACACAAATACCCCTCTCCCAATTACAATGGCGCATGAGCACGTCTAACCATTATAATAGTGCGTCCAACTCATGTATTTTGTTGTCATACACTTACCTACATAAATAGACTCATTAATTTCTCACCGCTAACACTTACACAGATACACGTATTGCCACCTAAATCACTCTCATCATATTTTTCCATGAATTTTAATTTTTCCCACAACTCTTCCACTAAATTACATGAACCTCAAATCTCATTCTCATATGATATAAATCTAAATATAAGTTTGGTCTAGGTTAATTGAACCTTGATAAGAATAACTAAAGCCATCCTAATTAATAAAAGAAAAAAATATAGAACATTAGTTTATAGCCTAGTAACATCTTAGGGGTGTGATAAAGTTTTGGGACCAATAGGTCCTGGGTTCGATTTCCACAAGGATAAGGGGGTTTTCCCATATTTATTGGGTTTCCTCCTGAATTGGTGTATAGGCATTATGCCTAGTGGAGATGGATATGATCGGGTGGTTCCGCTAGTGGCACGATAATACTCCAGTAGTCCGTCAATGATCCAAATTTACTGTTAAAAAAAAAGAAAAAAAATAGCATTGACTAGATTTACCGTAATTAGAGAAAGAGTCGGCCAGACAAAAAGAAAGACCGCAAGTTGATACACATGGGGCTGCCCATAGCCTTACGGTTCCCAATCCACACCCTTTCTTTCTTTTATTAATTTTCTTTTATTTATTAATATTATTATATAATATATAATTATATTATTATTATTATTCCTCATCATCAAAACCCTCCCCTCATCCAATACCTCTTCATCCGATTATTATTCCTCCATATTAACAACAAAAAAACCTAATTCTAACTTATAATTCATTCATATTCATAAGCCACTTTAATTCACAATCGCAAATTACATGATCGTAATCTGCACTGGTTCGTTGCGTTTTTTCTCTTTTCTGATTATCATCATCATCCTCTTTTTCGTTTTTCTTTTAATTGAGGCGTTGATTTTGCTTTTGATCAATGCGTGTTTACTGTACATACAAGTGACGAATTGAAAACTATTGTTGTTTAATCTCGATGTTGTAGATTTAATTTGCCGTAAACGACTGAAGTTTGAGTTCAATTTGACTTTCGTATGTTTTAATTTTTAGAAATTAGGTTTTTAATAAAGTTGATTTGATTATTTGTGTGAAATGTTATATTAACATGACGGATTTCCGTGATTATTCTATAGATTTTGAAGTAATTATTGTGTTTCAACCTGCAGTTTTGAATCTGGTTCTCTATTTGCACTTAGCATTAGTTGTTGTTAGCATCTTCATTGATATGTGTGCTTGAATGAAGTTGTGGTGTATCTAGATTCAGATAACTGTGAGTTCATTTGATGTTTTGTTTGTTTCAGTTTTCAGAAATTAGGTTTAAAATAAGGATGATTTGATTATCTGTGTGAAACGCTGTATTGACAGGACGGATTGCTGTGATTCTATAGATTTTGAAGTAATTATTGCGTTACAATATGTTGTTTTGAATCTGTTTCTCTGTTTTCACTTAGCATCTTCATTGATCTGTGTACTTGAATGAAGTTCAGATTCTGTTTTTAATGTTTGAAAATGGATATTGTTAAATGAGAATAAGTTAAACTTGAAATTCCTTTTGTTGCAATGCCATTTGATGTTTTTCACTTGGATAAATGTGATGCTTGCTGTTAGATTTGATTGTGTTTAATGTAACTCCAGGTTTTGAGCTCGGTTTTCTGGAATAAACAATGGACTTCCGATCTCATTCTTGTTACCGATTTCAAGGAATTATCGATTGTGTTACATGTGCTATTTGGACATTTGGGTTAGGTTTGGGATTTGAAGAGGCTGTTGCAAAGATTGGAATGCTAATTAGAACCGATAGATAGTGAATAGTTTTATGTAGGTATGAAATATAGCTAGATTTCCATGTTAAGTTTCTGCTGTACGTGTGTCTTAGATCTATATAGATAATTTAAATTCCCGGTTAGAACTTTGGTGTAGTAAACTAGGTTAGTAGTTTAACGCTTTTCATAGATTTAGGAAGTCAAAAAAAAAAAAAAAAAAAAAAAGAAGAAGAAGAAAAGAAAAAAAATAACCATGGGCTTGCCTCAAGCCTCGTCTAGCAAACTTGCCGAAGAAGTAACTGCATCGTTCAGCACTTCAGTCCAGTCACCGCCTCATTTTCACGGATTAAGCAGCTGTGACATGAGCGGAATGCACGTCACTCGTGTGCCAGGTGTGATCAGTTCCACAGATATCTCCAATTTACACAGAGATAAACACGTAAACTGGCAGAAACTTAGTTCGTCGGATAAGATTACAACGCTCACTCGCAAAACCGGACGAAATGTTCAAACTGCCGTTTCCAGAATTGTCGGCTTTGAATCAAAATCATCAAGCTCTTCTGGTTTTGTATTTGATGGTATGCAGACTGATAATACTACTGATAATGTCCCAGAGAACAGTGGAGCTATAGTTAGGAAAAGGTTATCATCACCGTTAAACGGCTTGATTTTACCAAATCAGTTCGACCACAAGCCACAAACCAGCTCCGATAACGATCTTGTTTCCGCTTTTCAAGATCATAAGAATACTGAAATCGTGATTCCCAAAATCGTGACACCTATCGTGTTGTCACCGACTAGTTTTCAACAATGCAAGAACAGGGAAAGCGTAAGTTTCGGAAAAAGTTCTGTTTTTTTCACCGACGGTCCTGTGCTCGAGAACACAGATTATCAGTCATTTAGTTCTTTATCATCTTCACCAGGAGTAGATGGCATAGAATCAACATTACGGTCTTTGAATTCGCCCATAGCAATACCTTCAAGAAAAGCGGTATCGTCTCCTCTGTCTTTATCCCCACTCGGTCCAAAGTTCTCGAGAACGTCAAAACCGTCTAGGGTTCTGACCAATGAGTTAGACGATAATCATCTAACCATGAAGGAGTTAGAGTTATCTCTTGACGGAACCATTTCCGATATTCTATCGTTACAAGAAGATTTTAGAATCGGTAGAAAATCTTTTCCGAATACCCCGGAGACGATGATCGAAATGTCGGGTGATTGGGGTCAAGATTCGTCTTACTTGACCCAATCTCCGAAGTTATGTAGGACCCCCAGTGGACTACAAGTGAGACGGTCATGGATTGGGTCCTTCGAAGAGTCGTTATTATCGGGTCGTTTAGCTTCATCCGCAGTCAGCCAGGTCAGCTTTTCTTTTTTCTTTTTTACTTAATTTGTTGATTGGTTTTCATGAATACGCGATTTTGATTTTATCTCCGTTTGGTGTTGTTGATATTGGCAGAAGATTGATGGGTTTCTTGCGGTTTTAAACGTTACCGGAGGAAGTTTTTCACCACACCCTCAGAAACTTCCATTTGCGGTAACAAGTGTGGACGGGGATAACTTCTTGCTTTACTACTCATCCATTGACCTTGCTGGTCAACCTTCGCCAAACAAACCTAAAAGTCAAAAAATGAAAAGGAGCCTTAGCATTGACGATCCACAAGTAGAAAGAAGTCGTTTGCGGGTCCCTATGAAAGGTCGCATACAATTGGTATGTTCAAAATTGTCTATACTCAACTATGCTTTTGAAGTATAAGCAAAAAAGGAACGATTTTTATGTTTATTTGCTTAAACGGTTTCTATAGGTCCTGAGCAATCCCGAAAAGACTCCAATTCATACGTTCCTTTGTAACTACGACTTGAGTGACATGCCAGCTGGCACCAAGGTTAGTTTTCTTTTATTGCCCTACTGTTGTGAAGCATGTAATAATGTAAGCGAGTAACTAAAACACACAATCGTTAACTTATTTATTTTTATGTAGACATTTCTGCGGCAGAAGGTGACCTTAGCGTCAACAACACCAGCTTCTAAAACAGGGGGTGCATCTTCTGTGCGAAATTCACCAAAAGCAAATGAGAACTCGAATAACACAGGGGTCTTACGTTATGCTCTCCATCTGCGTTTTCTTTGCCCGGCTTTAAAGAAAAGTTCGAGGACCGTTCAAAGGTGCAAATCAGATCCATTATCAGTACCAGAAACGAACTCCAAAAACCTTGGAGCAGAAAGACGGTTCTATTTGTATAATGACATGCGGGTTGTGTTTCCTCAACGCCACTCTGATGCTGATGAAGGCAAGGTAGTTAGTTGTATCATTTATCTCTACGTTGGCAAACTGGGCGGGTCGGGTGGGTTGGGTTGGGTTGACCCGAAACATTTTTTTCTTTGGGTTATTTTAATGAGACTTTGGTGGTCTGAAACTGCAGTTGCATGTGGAATATCATCATCCGTCGGATCCCAAGTACTTCGACATCAGCAACTAAAAGGTCGAGTTATCTTGTTTGATTACAATCTCTGTAAATATTGTTTTAAATAAAAGTAATCTTATCTGGTGATGGAGTTAAAAATTCCGTTACTGCTGTATAGATTTTCATTTACAAGTTAGAATTTGTTGTCACCAGATGTAAATTTGTACATTCTTTCAAGAAATAAATCAGTTTCCTCAACACCATTGCCCCTCCTAATTTCGGATGTTGGGCATGTTTGTGTAACTGAACATATTTACTTCAACTTAAGACTTTGTAGTTTTGAGTTATTTTCATGTATGTGCTCGTCACATCTGCGCTACAGTAACTTTTTTTTGTCTTTTTTTACTTTAACCCCTTAACTTTCACTTTTTACACCTGTACCTCCTTAACTTTCTAAAAACTTAATGAAATGTCATTTTGACCCCCCTCGAGTTTTAAGTGCTTATTTTTATGCATGTACGCGTCGGTATAAATTCAAGTTGAAATGTCATTTTGACCACCTAGTTGGAACTTAAAATACAAACCACATCACATTCTTTGTTTTCTATCTAGATTAGTTTAGTTAATAGTTTGGAATTTTCTCAACAAAAGTCAAGATTTTGTGAGTTGTTGATATTTGTAAAGGTAAAAGATACTTTCTGTAATGCATGCTTTGAACATTTTGCGTCGTGATCGGGTCACAAGGCGGTGTCGTGGTCAAGTTTGGGTAAGAGGCGAATCATGTTGTGGTCCCTAGACCTGTAGCCGGTCGGTCATGTTTCTTAGTTGTTTGGGCTTTTCGTTTATAAGCCCCACATTTATGTTGGTTAATAATATTTTATGTAAACTAGTAAATTTCTCTAGCGTGTTGTCGCAACGTCGAAACGTAAAGTAACTCGAATTTATATCGTCTAATGAAAATGTAGTATATTTGACTGCACTCGTTTCCGAACAAAATTTACGTCAAAATGTACAACTGAAAACACACATAAAAATAAGTTCGAGAATGTATATTTGACCCGACAAAATTTACGTTGAAGTGTAAACCAACTTGAGTTTATACTGACATGACAAAAATACACATTTATAAGAGGGTCCAAATGACATTTCATAAAGTTTTTAGAAAGTTAAAGAGTCTAAGTGTAAAAACTAAAAGTGAAAGGATTAAAGTAAAAAAAAGATGATATGATAAGACTAAAAGTGTAGCCACCAAGTTGTTCTTTAATATTAACATTAACAATAAAATAGTAGTAGTAGTAATAGTAATAGTAATAGTAATAGTAATAGTAATAGTAATAGTAATAGTAATAGTAATAATAATAATAATAATAATAATAATAATAATAATAATAATAATAATAATAATAATAATAATAATTTATTTTTCATAAATAGTTGTGAGCATATTATTAATAATTTATTCATTCCAAAAGAGCCCAAATTGCGAATAGAGTTGATAACATTTTAAAATTTTCTAATAAGGAACCATGGTGAGCATATTATTGGTAGTTGATGTAATTTGTAAGGTTGGATGGGGCGTCTTTAAGATGGGAGAGCGGGTTCACTAGATTACAAGGTAACATAATCGTAACCCTTGCAAGATGGGCTTACGGGACCAATCATGGGTTTCCGAACCCCATGCTAGATAGAATGATTCAACGTTGCACAAGTTACTAGAAAGGTAAAGGGTGTGCTAGATGGTGATGCAATACAATGTTATTAGATAGTGAGTTGAACTGGGTAGTAGATTCAACTAAATGGGTGTCTCATCCCGTTGAAACGAGATGGGATGGGTTCAAATAAGGTATCATTTTTCTATTGGTTGGTTTCATGGGACTAAATAAGCTCCAAGATAGATGCCCGTGCCCTTTTCACCCTAAGCATACATGTTTGCTTCTCGTCTTATACACTAATCATGTTTACGCTTCATATAAGTTTTTAGCTATTAAAGTTCTACCCATGATGTATTGGTCTAGTAGTATGGTGTTTGCCCCCATAAAAGTGATGAGAATTTAAATCCTTGTAGTGTAACATTATGTGGTATATATGTGAAAAAAATTGATGTTAAAAAAGAATTAAAATTTATTTTTAGACGTTTAACTACAAAATCGTTCTTTTGTACAAGAGTATCATCCTTTTTCTTTTGTACCCCAACGTGTAGCGAAAATGAAACTAAAAAAAACTTGAATCTATTACTAGAAAACCTTAATACTGGCTAAAAGTGTTATTTTAGTAAAAAAAAAAACCCATGGGTTGTGTGTAGTGCTGGTAATTTTAGTGCTATCGACGGGTAATTTAGGGTATTAGATTAACTTGTTGATCAAGATAATTACTTTGGTGATTAATCGAGTTATATGACGCGAGAGTGCGGGCTCGTTTAACACGAATGTTATTTGATCCTCTTAATTGATTATTAGTTTGTTTAATTAGATAATTATTTAGGTGGTGTTTGTTTTTTTTTTTTTTTAAGATTTGTGCAGGCTCTTCTGTCTACGCCGCACAGAGCACGCGCAGATATTGCCATCTGCAGAGTGTTTGTTTTTTCGAAGACATTTCGTCAAAAAATGTTTACGCGAGCTCTTCTTGGTGCAGATTTGGCCCAACCACTCTAAGATTTTCTAAGCTCTGCAGAAGGTTAACCACCACCACTGTCTACCACCACCGCCCACCGTCCACGTCCACCACCCACCACTGCCGTCCATCACCACTGCCCATTGTCCACGTCCACCACCCACCAACACCGTCCCGCACCGCCGTCCACCACCACCACCACCATCCGTACACCACTACCAGTTTAATTTATTTTAGAAGTCTACAAACAGTAATAAACAAACAACCTTCTTCATGTAGACTGCAAACGTTTGGTCCACTTTTTCTTCTACAAAAGTCTGCAGATATAATCCACAACGCAGTCTGCAGACATTTTACCTCTTAAAAAACAAATAGAAACTTAAACTTATATTTTATATTATTAATTTTGCTAAAAATCCACTACATGGATAATATTATGAAATCGTTAACGGATGTTTTTGTCCATTAAAGTTATTATGTTTTTTGGGCTGATGATTTGTTTAGTCCATTAAAGTGATTTGTCCATTAATCTGCTGGGAATTTTTGGCCAATGATGGCTGTATACGTGGAGGCCTGTTGAAGTCTTTGACTTTAACTTTTCACTCGATCAATATAATACGCATAACAAGAGAAGAAAAAAAAAAAAAAAAAAAAAAACCCGACGGTTACGATTGTGTAGTGCGATCATTATTCAACATCACATCACATAAACATCAAATCTGAATTTCATCAGGAGTAATTCTCTATCTAATTCGATAAATCATTACGTATAACCAGCAAATAGGTTTATCTGATAGTTTTTACACGATTCAGAGTATAATCCAGGTTTCATCATAAACTTTAGAATTCCAATTCAGTTCCAGGTTTGTTAATTTTATTCAAATTACTTGTTCTAGACTAAATATACAACATGTAGTAAACTATTAGTTCTTATGTAAAGCATCATCCTTAGCAGGGCCGGCCCTGAGAATTCAGGTGCCATGTCCAAGCCTGGAAAAACATGCCCTTTAGGCCTTAACAATGAGAAGTTAAACGACGGGATATTCATCGAAGGATTATCGACAACTCCTCCATCATCACACATATACATTTTTTCAGGAGGACAATGCAAAATTTGGTCTCACTACTTGTAGCATTAACATACCCTTCTTCCAATTCACTGTTAAAGGTTCCATTTCATCTTGGTACGCCTAAACAAACGCCCATTAGGAATGAAGAATCATATAAATTGACACCAAAATACCACCCTCTTTAGAAATAGAGAATTAACTACATGTTTTCTATGGACAACATGACTTTTATAAACATTAATATAACCAAGTTCATATTGAGTGGGCTCAATCTGCTTTAACACAGGGGAAAATGGGAATAATAATAAAAAGGGAGTCATTGAATCGAACTCGCGCTCTATGCATAGAGAGAAAGCGTTGAGCCACTCAATTTTTTGATAAATTATGGGTCTGATAATATTTTAAAAGTGCCCCGCGATAAAAACATGCTCTGACCGATGGTCCTCCCCGCCCACCTCAGGACCGACTCTGATCCTTAGACTATAATTAGTCGAGACTTTTACAACAAAAAAATATGTCATAATTATTTTAAGCAAAAAGAATTGTACTAAAAATAATTGTACTAGCTTTTTTATCATTAAATTTATAAGATGACATTATAAACCAATATAATTATTTAAAAACTAGGCGTGTGTCCTTTTAGTTAGAAATGCATTTTGGGATTTTGAGTTGCATGATAAACAAGAGGTAGATGAAAAATACCCAAAATACTAATTCGGAAAAAGTTGACTTTTAGATAAATGACAGTTTTTTATGCAGGAGAATTCGTTAACTCAGGGGACTTCGTCAAAACCCTACTAACCATCAAATTAGGAAAATCGTAGCTTGTGTCGGGTATGACCTTCAAGACTAAAGAAGTCATGTGAGGAAACCAATTAACGGAAGAAAATTTTGAATCTTAGGCCCTTCTTAGGAAGGAAACAAGTGCTTACTATTTGACCATCGAAAGAGTTGGGACATATTATTACTATCATACATTTAGACATGAGATGTATGATTTTTTTTTTTTTTTTTTTTTTTTTTGAACGGCAAATTTGGATCACTGACGGACCACTGGAATATCATCATGCCATCAGTGAAACCACCCGATCATATCCATCTCCACTAGGCATAATGCCTATACACCAATTCAGGAGGAAACCCAAATAAATATGGGAAAAACCCCCCTTGTGGGAATCGAACCCAGGACCTATTGGTCCTAAAGCCTTATCCCACCCCCAGATACCACTAGGCTATAAAGCCATGGACACATGAGATGTATGATAGTAGTTTGTCCCAACTGGATACATGTTATAGTTTTAGTGTTTTACGGTTCCGTTTCTGAATTTCATGAAAATGGATTATGTTATACATGAATTTGGATTTATGAAAATATTTTAACTCGAAGATGAGTGGTGATAACTGATAACACATTATTATAGAACATATATCTCTTTTCAAATATGATTTGATTTTCAAAGAAACAAGTTCTAATGCTAAATTGGACGAACTACAAAGAAATAAAATTTGGTTTTCAGTAAATAATCAAACTATATGTCATTTCCGTATAATTGCTGGTTTATAAATAAACAAGGGTCATTTCACTTGATTGGTTAAACATACACCTCGTAACGGTTACATAACATACAAAACTTAAATGCACATATCACCGATTTTCTATGTTACAAATCAAGCCTTGAACTACAAGACTTGTTATGTTTGGGTCCCTATACTTGTAATTTCTTAAAAATTTAATATTTAATTAAAAACCTATAAATAAGCAACATAATTATGCTTAAGGTAGTTGTACTTTTAGCTTTGGGAGTTTTTCAAAAAAAATTGGAAATTTTCTTTTTAACCCTTAAGTTTTAATCTTTGACAATTTAAGTTTTAAGTTTTAATCTTTGGTAATTTAACCCCTTTGATTATTTTGATTTTTCACTTCTAATTCAAAAGTTTCCATCTTATACAATTTAACTCCTTTGATTAATTTGATTTTTCACTTCTAATTCAAAAGTTTCCATCTTTTACGATTTAACCACTTTGATTTTTTTACTTATAACCCAAAGTTTTTCATCTTTTGCAACTTTGGTCCCTTATACTTTTCATCTTTTGCGAAGTGTTGTAATCTTGGCTTTGGGGGCTTTTTCAAAGAAAAAATGGTTATACATATGGTTGTTGTAACCTTGGCTTTGGGGTTTTTTAAAAAAAAAAATAGATTTTTTACTTTTCACCCAAAAGTATTTCATAAATTACTTTTAACCCAAAACTATTTGTTTTTTTTACTTTTAACCCAAAACTTTTTATCTTTTACAATCTATCCTCACAACTTTTTTTACTTTTAACTTTGGTCCTTTATAGTTTTCATTTTCCGCAAATTTTTCGCTTTATGCTTCGTTCTAAATTTTGTGACTTAACACATCGCAATGTGCGTCTTTGGTTTAACGTTTTTATGTTTCGTTCTAAATTTTGCGAGTTAACACGACGCAACGTGCGTGTGTGGGTGAACGTTTTTACATCGTATATTTTTTCCCGTTTGACAGGTTCAATATAACGTGCGGGTCCTAAATCGACTTAGTTATAACTAAAGAATCCCCGCCGCATTGCGGCGGGTCGTAATTCTAGTTATTTCTTAAATTCAAAACTTTTTTTTGTATGTTGAACACAGGCCTATAGTAAGGGTATATGGGGCACCATGCGGGGAGTGGGGCGGTGACTCAAGTCCCCGAGCGGGAATACTGTCGCCATCCCCGCGGTGAGGCAAATTGGGGAGGGGGATCGGGGAGGGTTCACCGCATAGAAAGAGAGGAGAGAGAGAGAAGATTGGGTGAGAGATAGAGGGGAGTTGATGAGAGAGATTAAGAGAGGAGTGCCGTCATCAAATTGAGGGTGTGAGAGGAGTTTAAGAGGGGAATTAACGTGGCATAACCTGATTGGGTGTGTGTAAGAGAGGGGACTTCCCTAAGAGGGGAGTGCCTCTCTCACCCTAACTAGTACAGTCTCTGGCCCATGAAATGCCTCATAACCGGGTTCATACTTCATATCCAAAACCGATACAACCAAAGCAAATCCAAATCAAACAGTTTTTGGTAGCTTAAATCTTAATATGTTATGTTGCTCGTCCTTAGATACTAAAACGTAAGGATCATTTTTATGTTATTATCTCTTATAAATTATATTTTACTATTTTGAAAAAAATAAAGATAAGACTTTATTAAGGATCTTGTATTTCAACAAAATCAAAGTCACATTTTATACTTGTTTTCACATTTTCTTGTTTAAAATTAGTTATGTATTACCCATGGCATTATAGCCTAGTGGTATCTTCAGGATGGGATAAGGTTTATAACCATTAGGTCATGGGTTCGATTCTCACAAAGGGGGTTTTCCCAGATTTATTGGGTTTCCTCCTGAATTGGTGTATAAACATTATTGCCTAGTGGAGATGGATATGATCGGGTGGTTCTGCTGGTGGCACGATGATACTCTAGTGATCCAAATTTGCCGTTCAAAAAAAAAATAGTTATGTATTAAAAATGCCCGGTTAATTTTCTATTTGAGTAAATTGCCATTTTAGTCCCTGAGTTTTGTCCAAATTTGCCATTTTAGTCCAAATAATTTTTTTTTTTGCCTCTGAGTCCCTGACTTTTTCCTTTTGTTGCCATTTTGATCACATACACTAACTCCATCCAAAAACTCCATCTTTAACCAGGGGTATTTTGGGGATTTTCATTTTAAATGTTTTCAATTGCCATTTTGATCCAATTCCAAAAAATCAAAAAAATTCCAAAAAATCAAAAAAATTCCAAAAAATCAAAAAAATTCCAAAAAATAATAAAAATTCTAAAAAATCATAAAAATTCTAAAAAATTCTAAAAAATCCGTTTCGAACCCGAACCGTTTCAAGCTGAACCGTTTCGACCCGTACCTTTTCGACCCGAACCGTTTCGAGCCGAACCGTTTCGACGCGAACCGTTTCGACCCGTACCGTTTCGACGCGAACCGTTTCGACCCGTACCGTTTCGAGCCGAACCGTTTCGACGCGAACCGTTTCGACCCGTACCGTTTCGAGCTGAACCGTTTCGACGCGAACCGTTTCGAGCTGAACCGTTTCTAGCTGAACCGTTTCGAACCGAACCGTTTCGACCCGAACCGTTTCGACCCGAACCGTTTCGACGCGAACCTTTTCGACCCGTACCGTTTCGACCCGAACCTTTTCGACCCGTACCGTTTCGACCCGAACCGTTTCGACCCGAACCGTTTCGACGTGAACCGTTTCGACCCGTACCGTTTCGACCCGAACCGTTTCGAGCCGAACCGTTTCGACGCGAACCGTTTCGACCCGTACCGTTTCGAGCCGAACCGTTTCGAGCCGAACCGTTTCTAGCTGAACCGTTTCGAACCGAACCGTTTCGAGCTGAACCGTTTCGAACCGAACCGTTTCGAGCTGAACCGTTTCGACGCGAACCGTTTCGACCCGTACCGTTTCGACCCGAACCTGTTCGAGCTGAATCGTTTCGACGCGAACCGTGCCTTATCGACGCGAACCGTTTCGAACCATACCTTTTCGAAGCGAACCGTGCCTTATCGACGCGAACCGTTTTGAACCGTACCATTTCGATGCGAACCGTTTCAAACCGAACCTTTTCGACCCGAACCGTCGAAACGGTTCAGCTCGAAACGGTTCGGTTCGATAAGGCACGGTTCGGTTCGGTTCGAAACGGTACGGCTTGAACGGTTCGGCTTTGAAACGGTACGGGTTGAAACGGTTCGGCTTCGAAACGGTACAGGTCGAAACGGTTCGGCTTGAAACGGTTCAGCTCGAAACGGTATAGGTCGAAACGGTTCGCGTCGAAACGGTTCGGGTTCGAAACGGTTCGCGCCGAAACGGATTTTTTAGAATTTTTTAGAATTTTTATGATTTTTTAGAATTTTTATTATTTTTTAGAATTTTTTGGAATTTTTTTGATTTTTTGGAATTTTATTTGATTTTTTGGAATTGGATCAAAATGACAATTGAAAACATTTAAAATGAAAATCCTCAAAATACCTCTGGTTAAAGATGGAGTTTTTGGATGGAGTTAGTGTATGTGATCAAAATGGCAACAAAAGGGAAAAGTCAGGGACCCAGAGGCAAAAAAAAAAAACTATTTAGACTAAAATGACAAATTTGGAAAAAACTTAGGGACTAAAATGGCAATTTACAATTTCTATTTAGTTTTACATTGAGAGACATAAAAAGATATTGGTTGTTTGTTATGGCACAAGTCTTTTGTAGTTTTGTGACCGAACCAAGCTAATACACATTTGCTGACACGTGAAACCACTAATTGTCATCTCAAAAATCACGATCAAACTAGTCAAACTTTGCCATATATTATTTATCAACCTTTATTGTGGAACACAAGAAATTGCCAATCGCAACATCAAGTCATCAAATCTGGAAATAACTTATGGAAAGGATAAAGTGTAGATTTAAGAAAATACAAATGTAGTAAATGGTCCCATAAACTCTTAAATGAATTAATAGACTTATATAGATACTACAATCAACCTTATAATTGTGTGGTCATGAGTTGTGTAACAATCGTCCTTGCAATGTTGTTATAATTGTGTGGTCATGAGTTGTGTAACAATCGTATTTGCAATTTTGTTAAGTGTTAAACATGTTTTAGAAATAAGAATAGAAAAGGTTTACGGACTTGTTGTGTAGTTAATTACTAATAAATATATTTTGTTGTTTAGTAGCGACTTAATAGCTTTTAAAATAGACTGATATTTTTTTTGTTGTTTAATGTCTTTTGACAATCGGATAGCTAGTTTGTAACAAAAATATAAAATCATTGACCAACCAATATTGCCAAACGCACTAAACTATGAAGTTATCATTTCATGAGCGAGTGTGTCCAGAAAGCTTTATGATTTTGAGGTAAAACATTCTTTATGGCGTGATATCTTTCGTGTAGACAAACAGAGATTTGCATAAGTTGTCAAATAAAGATATCCAAACCATTTTACTACGTAAAAGCATAAGTTCCTCGCATGTGCAACAACTATTATCAATGTTTTAAGCACAAACTCCGGAGGCTTAACAAGTCGGTCCATAAATAAAGGCAACATTGGCCTTGTTTTTATTGGTTTGATCGGTTTTGTCTTGTTCATACAAAACTAGTACGTTTGTTTGTGTGTGGTCTATTAGTTTGTAATCAAATCAACAACGCCGTTGATTCATCATTTAACCGGCTGGTTTTCGAAACACCGGTATTAATATAAGGGTTTTTTTACATATTTTTCCTTCTTAGGAGGGCTTATAGCTATGATTCTATCGTGCTAACTTTATAATAGTGGATTATGATTTTTAATTGTTTTTACGTCAAAATAACTAGATTCGAAAAAACATTGTAATATAATTAGTTTTATATAATTGTTACAAAGAATATGGTACTAAAAAAGCGAAACGATTATGCAGGTCGTTTGATATTTTTTTTGGAAGGTGACTTTCTATGTACTGGACCTATTGGTCACCGGGTTCATGTCGAAGACATTCCCCCGTCAGCCCCGCACTCTCAGACGCGATGTTCGATTGGGCCCCGGCCGCCGCGCAAGCTGACTTCCGCCCGGAAACCATACTGCCCTCACACGAGAGACTCGCTGGGGTAACAGCTGGGTAAAACCGGGTTACCCTCAAGACCGCACCATGCAGGTCGTTTGATATGTGTCTCTGTTTGTTGCTACTTTTCATATTAAATAAAATAATTTGATTTTCGCATCAGCATTAAATGAAAAGGGAAATAATCATTCTAGGGTATTTGGCATTTAACTTTACTCATCCTTGACCCTGTCGATGCTCTTTTGCTACTTGCAATATTTTATGATTGAAACGTATCACCATTGGAGTTATTTGTATGCTCTTTACATTATTAATTGTTATTTTCTCACTTAACCATTTTTTTTCTTCGAACGAAACATTTTTATTGAAAAAATAAAAAAGATATAAAGGGCAAACAAGAAGCTGAGAGTTCTAAAACAAAAATTACATAATCACGTCTCTAACATTAAAATCACATTAACGCAAGGACTCAAGGCTCTTTATTGGTGACCTATTTTTAATCCACGTAAACGTCTCTTCTTTTATAGCGTCCACCCCCCCCCCCCCTCGGGACGAAATGTTCTCAAAAATCTTTCCGTCTCTAGCCTTCCAAACCCTCCACAACGTCGAGTAAAACACGGCCTCCAACACTTTCCTCCACTTGTTCGATCCTTTTAACTTGGCAATCCCATCCAACATTTGTGATTTTTTTTTTTTTTTTTATCATTTGAATGAAATCCGGCTCACTGTGAGGTTGCTAGGGGATAGCCTATTCCATTTGCACAACCAGCTCTATTTCCACCGAGAACATACACACAAAGAAGAGATGACTGACCTCCTCTTCATCTGAAACGCAAAAGGAGCAAGTCGTAGAAGAAACTACGACTCCTCTTATCGAAAGATTACCGCATAAAGGAATCACGTTCCTTTATCATTCCAAACAAAACAATTAACTTTTTTGAGATTTAAAAGCAATGGTGTAGCATTTCTGTTTTTATGTCACAAAACAGCTTTCTTTGCCGTCTGTTATCAGAGCACAAGGGACTCTAAAAGCTTGTTGAGGGAACACAAATCTTATACAAACATTCTGGCTTAAGACAAAAAGATTTCTTTCAATATCAATATAGGGTTCTTCCACTTGATATAACTTGTGACTAGTGTTAAAAATATATTTTAGAAACTTGATAATCAATTAAAATACAAACTCTTACCATATTTGAAATACGAACGTGTCCAAAAATTGCCCATCACTCCCACTTTAATCTCACCCACGACATCTCTCTAACTTCACTAACCACCCCTATAAATGATCCCCCAGCCACCAAAACTATGCAACATTGCAACCCATCTAAAAAATTAAGCCTTTTTTTTCTTTGAGCAATGGAAACCGAAAACAACAATTCGGCCAACTTAAAACTCCAACCAATCCCTTCACCAATCACACATTTGTCTTTCATGGCTTCCCAAATCTGGCTCAGGATCATGGCGGCCGCCACCTCAATTGCGGCCGTCATTTTGTTGCTCAATAGCCGTCAGTCGAAGGTGCTTTTCGGGACCGATATGGACGCACGTTACACCTACTCTCCTGCCTTCAAGTAATCTTTTGTTTCTCTATATGCAAATTATGCTTGTTACGTATGTTACAATGATGTTTTTTTTTTGTTGAAGGTTTTTTATGTTCATGAATGTCGTTGCTTGCGCCTTGTCGGTACTGTCGTTGCTGCCGGTTGTGACACTCGGCCGAAAATTCTCCAACTCGATCAACTATTTCTACTTGTTCCTCCATGATCTGGTAATGTTTATACATTTTATGCATAGTTTAATATGTTTTAACTATTTATTTATATTTCTACTTGCGGTGCAACTTTTTACACGTTTACCTTTACCTGCTACTTGTTTGTAATTGGTTATTTCTGAGTTTGATCGTTAGAAATTCGGAGGTTTTGTATATTTAACCAAAAAAAAAGTTAGAACACTTAAAATGCAATTATTATTTTTTAAATTAATATTTTTATGATGATTTGATAGTAGTTATAGATTTATTGGTTTCCTGATTTGTTAAGACAGTTTCCTATTCACCGTGTTATATTTGGCATATTAATCAATAATGGCATATGATTAACGATTCAAAGTTATTGTGTTTAGCCGTATATGATTAACGATTCAAAGTTATTATGTTTGGCTAAGATTTGTGGCCAATATTTGATAGCGGTTTGTTTTTTTCTTTTCTTATTTTGGTAACTCAATTATAATAAACACCTAAATCCTAAATCCAAGATATAGTTAAAAACAACAAATATTGGTTTTCGTAAATGGATTGGATTTGATATTCAAAAGGAGGTTGCGACACAGCTTATTGTCTGTTTACCTGCGATTTTTACGCAATTCCTTTAAAGTTCCTCACTATGAATCCACAAATTCGGATTTTAATACCAAAAAAAAAAAAAAAAAAAACAAATGGATATTGCCTCATAATTGTTTTGGTTGTTAGCTAATGTTTATTTTTTTTTAATCTATTTGTGATTAAAATCGTCGTATTCATACAGATATTAGCGATATTGTTGGCGGGCGGTTCTGGAGCTGCGACTGCTTTTGCTCAAGTGGGCAAGTATGGGAATAGCCACGCGGGTTGGATTCCGATTTGTGAGAACTTTGGGAAATTTTGTCACAAAGCATTTTCTTCCTTGGTCTTGGGTTACATAGCCGTATTTTGTTACGTGCTTCTTGTCGTCATCTCGGCAAATAAAGCACGACAAATACCGGTTTAGAAAGCCTGACGTTACTTATATGTGTTATGGAGATGTGAAATGACCTTATGAAATGTGGAATAGCGTTATGAAGATTGAAGACTTAGTGATAGTAGTAACTTATATGTTTTTTTTTCTTTAAACTAAAGTGTTTATTTATTTAAAAAGAATGCTAATGCGTTGTATGTTTTTAATGCTAATGCTAAAGTGTATGAGTCGAGGTGCCCATTTAGCCATAAAGTGTGACTTGTAATGATTGGTACTATATATAGTAAGGGTCAATAAATGCAAAAGTAATTGACTTTTGGTAAATAGAAAAACAAACTCCTAATTTACATTGCATGGTTCAATGTTTAATTTTGAGGATTTAACATCACTGTCAAAATTAGAATCATCCTAATTTAAGGATACGATTTTTAGTATTTGCATTTGGTATTAAAATAGGATATCTCCAAAAGCATGTGCATATGATTGTGTGGGGGCAAAGTTATTCTATAAAATTTTCTAAAAATAAGAAGTGTACAAAGACACAATAAATCGCAAATTATAACACAATGTCGAAGAAAAAAAAAACAAAATGTTAAAATAAAAAGACACAATGATGTAATCAAAAAGTCTAAAATCTACAAGCCAACCATCAAAAAACAAAAACCTAAAATCTCAAATCGTAGAGTTCTATGAGACGGTTCCACTACCCTTGAATGGGGTCAATCAAAGTCCGTCCGTTTGATAGCATTTTTACGACTTTTTATTTTTATAAGAATTTGTTATTGATCTAATCCTGATTATGTGTCCAATCAAAATGCTCGACTTCAAAATCCCAAAAGAACTAGTTGAAAGAGTCCAGTTGAAAGCCCAAATGCTTATGATCATATCTTTAATTCGTAAACCGTGATACATCATAATCATATACACAGATTCAATGTATTTGGGCCTAATAGGTTTATTCTAAAAAAACATTTATCCACTCAGTTTTATTCAAAAAGTTGCTTATAGATTTTTATTTTTTTCACGGAGACTTTGTAAGAGGTTACCATTATCGATTTGTTATTTTATCCACTTTGTTTTATTCAATATCGATTTATAGAATTTTTTCCCCTTATTGGAGACTTTGTAAGAGGTTACCATTATCGATTTGTTATTTTATCCACTCTGTTTTATTCAATATCGATTTATAGATTTTTTCCCCCTTATTGGAGACTTTGTAAGAGGTTACCATTATCGATTTGTTATTTTTTCCCCTTATGGAGACTTTGTAAGAGGTTAACCGTAGAGTTATTCTCTTGTTTACAATTATGGGTGTTTAAAAACCGTTAAAACCGACCAAATTGTTCAAACTAAAAAGGTCGGACAGTTTAAGACCCAAACGGTTCTGTCGATTTGTTTTTCACAGTTTGAAGGTTTAACAGTTGGGACCGCCTTGAAACAAAAAATATGATAGCAAAACAGTTAATATTTATGTTTCTTTTTCATTTTTATACATGTAGTTATGTATATGTATTATAGTCATGTACCACCGTTACTACATGTGTGTAGAAGCAAGACGCGATACCAAATGGGATTTGGACGTTGAATCCCTCATAAGAGTTCTTCGAGCACCAATGAAGTGTGATTGCACCTTTGACCTACAATACATGACACCGTTAGCCTCACACAGGAAGGAATTTCTCTCTATGATCTCCATCCAGCATGAGAATATATATTTATTTATCACTAGAGAAAGTATGTATGTAAAAGAGAGAGAGAGAGAGAGAGAGAGAGAGAGAGAGAGAGAGAGAGAGAGAGAGAGAGAGAGAGAGAGAGAGAGAGAGAGAGAGAGAGAGAGAGAGAGAGAGAGAGAGAGAGAGAGAGAGAGAGAGAGAGAGAGAGAGAGAGAGAGAGAGAGAGAGAGAGATTAAAATTTATCGTGAAAACGATAGCTTATCCTCGAAGTGGAGCGAGATAAGCGGCCAACTTACAAAATTTAGTGGTTTTTTAAATAAAGCAAAGTAAAACCCAAAAAGTGGTGAAACCGAAGCCGATATTGTGACAAATGCTTTGGTTACATTCAAAACAAATGTGGGGAGCGACTTCCGTTTCATGCATTGTTGGGAGATTTGTAAGTTCCATCCAAAGTGGGCGAATATCCCCAGTGGAAGCGAATCGACCACGTCTTCCAAAAGGTCAAGGGCCTCGTCCCAAGCCCAATTTGATGCACGAGATCAAGAGTTTGAGGACCTTGTGGATGATTCGCCAAACCGGTCTGAATATGGAAGAGATGCCGCAAAAAGGCGCGCTCAAAAATCAAGATCGGGTACGGCATCGCTTTCAGCTGGGAGTTCGGGCTCGCGTAGGGGAATATACAGCGATCAGTTGGATGACGTTGCATGCAAGTTAGATACATTCAACGTATTCCAACAACAAAGGGCCGAACTTCGAAAGAGCAAAGATGCTAGAGATGCCCTGAAACAAAAACGGGATGATTTGAAATTTCTATCCCAGCCCATTGATCACCTAGAGGGTGACGAGTTGCAACTAGTCTTGGAGATGAGAGAAGAGATAAAGAACAAATATAAACGTTAGGAATTTTTTTATGTAATTTTCTTTATTTAAAAATATTAAAAAAATTAAATTTGTTGTTTTAAAAAATATTCAAATAGCCCAGCGGTTTGGGTCAGCCCAGCGAAGCCCACAAAACCCACGCCCCAAACCTCCGCCCCACCATACCGTCTTCAATGTGGGTCCGCCTAGCGAAGCCCAAGGGCGTAGGTTTTAAGGGGCCGGGAGGGGCGCCCGACCCCCCGAACTTTTCGCTCAATAGTGTTATGTATGTACGTTTCGTGTAAAAATTTTTAGGTATATACGTTTTCGACCCCCCGGTTTTATAAAAAAAAAACATTTACTTATATAGAATTTTTAGGTTCGGTGACTTCCGACCCCCCGGTGAAAATTTTCAAGCTTCGCCACTGGCGAAGCCCCCCAAGCCACGTGTCAACCCATGCCCCAAACCCCCGCCCAACCATACCCCACGATCTTAACTTACATGAGGTCACTAGTACTTATAGAAGGTATTGTTACTGTCATTGTTAAGGAGACATGGGCCCGTTAAGGGTATAACCGATTTGACGTTAACATCTCCATTTTGAGTGGTGCCACATAATCATGCATTTCATGAGATCTTGCACTTCAGCATGGTTTCATAATGCACCTCACAGGCTCACACATTCCGAATCTTTGGACCTGAATCCAATAGGTTATATTTGGCCAGTATGTAACATGTTAGTATTATATCTCAAAATGTAAAAACTTAAAAAAAAAATACCCCTTCCCGTCTTTTTACTGATTATTAGTTTTTGATATCTGTAGCACAATATTAAAAGTTCGTGAATCGTTTCTTAATTATGGTGGTAAGTTTCTCTTGTCCATTTTATGTGTATTTGCCTTGGTCTGTTTTCATTGATGTTGCATTTTGATTTTTGTCAAAATCTAATATTGGTCTAGGTATCCTCTTAACTGACAGAGAATGGTACTTGCTAATCAATCATTGTTAAGTAATAATCAATGCATGAGTTCAACAAATCATTTGACTGTTCATAGTTTTTTTATTTAAATCTCTGTAACAAGTTGGCAGAGATGGTGTTTGGGTGTAATTGTTGGTTGACATTTTAACCACATGTCTTTTAGTTTATTTAAATAAGTTGATTTTTCATATGCTAGGCTATATACTTTATGATGTGTGCTTTCTCTGTTTAACATTACATGTACATGTGGAGTGTTTTCATTATTATGAAAAGTAGCTTCAAGTGGCAATCTGAATTCTATAGCTTGTGTATTTGTTACTCTAATTTTCATTTGCTCAAAGGTAAACTCCCATTCCCCAACTCATGTGTTGATCTTCACGGCTCAAATGTGATCTTCTGAATGACGGTACAAAAGTATATGAAGAAGATGATCATCTATTCTAAGGCTAGCCATTGTGGATTAACGGAGCCTTCCACGTCAGCCCATTAAGGACAGAAACACCACGCCGCCCTGTTATTGGGGGCGCCAAGGGCACCCTCGCCAATCTAATAATGGGCGCTAGGCGGGTGAGAGCTGGGGTCCACCCCCTTTTGACCAATCAAATCATTTTCCTTTTTTTTTAATTTTTTCTCTAATCTTATATTTACCGGGTTTAGTTATTGGGTAATTTTCCTACAACACCTAGTTATTGGGTATTTAGTTATTGTTCAATGTCCTACGTGGCAGTGACATGATAGTGATGTGGCAACAATTTATTTATTCCACAACACATAGTTTAAGGTACACAATATTTTTGTTGTGTTTTCCATTTGAATGTAATCAATCAAGATCCGTGTTTTCAGTCAGTTCAACTTTTCGACCAAAAATATTATGATATGAATGATGTACTCTTATATAGGCCTTATTTTAGAGTTGGCTTTAGTTCAGAAAAAAGGGCCACCCTTGCTACGACGTTTGTAAGATTTGCCTAGGGTATTAGTTTATTGCTCTTACAACGGTTAATAATCTAAAAATCAGTTTTCATTTTTAAGAAGCAAAAACAATGATGTTTATGATGTCATGCATTTGGATTGAGTTTGTCGGCCCAAATTCATTGAACAAAACTGAATTAGAGGTGTTCATCGTGTCAGGTATTTAGGTTTCTTGGATCCTAAAGTTGAGTTTGTCCTTCGGATGCATTTATAGCTTATGTACTGTTCGGTCGCCACAAATGCGTTATACACATTTTCAGAACAAAAGCATACGATGTCGTTCGATTTTTACTGTACAACTCATTAATACATACAAGTACAATCCAAATCATGTAGGTCCATATTTGTTTGGAGTACGCCACAAAGAAAGAAGATGGCTGGACATGCATAGAACAAAAGCACATGGACAACCATAGGTGCTAATGAGGACACTTTGATCAACAGAATTGGGTCAATTATTCATAATCCAATATATTGTATTTTGTCTTGGACCTCACCATATTTGCACATGGCCTACATCCTTACCAACCTTTATTGGTATATATTCATATTTATTAAAACTTCATATCATGATTAGAGTTCAAGAAAAGAATAACTTAACACAATATATATAAGCAAAATAGGTCAACTAAAAAGGGAAGCATCATACTACTTTCATTAAAGTATCCAACTTTTTATATCATAATGTTCATATTAGCTTTCTCCTTCTTTATATTAACTTTCTTGAATATATATATCTATTTCAGAGCTCAATTATGACCAACAATCCCCACTGCAGAGAAGATAATGTGTATTATCATAAATTAACGCATTGAGCTGACATTAACAATTAACAAAAATAATTAAAAACCAATAATGCCAGGAGAGAGCTGATGAGCCTGCTGGCACAGAAGTGACTTTAAGTGTATGTAAAGGTACATGAATGTCTATGCAATTATAGAAAGCGGTTCATTAAATTTCTAGTTATTCTTGATGCAAGTTGAGCATAAAAATGTAACCGAATAATCGCTCTATTAATTCAAGCAATTGAAACTTATACACAACAATTAAAACAAGTGTGACAATACCCACCAACAGAAGTATTAAAGAAAGTAAGTAAAGAAGATAAAGGAATCAAAAAGAAAATCAATTTCATTACTATATTTATTAGATTATTGAAGTTTTGGTTGAAAATATTACAACTTTAATCCAAGGTAGGTCACCAAACACAGGTTTAGAAATTTTTAGAATTTTCTAAAGGCATATTGATATCTCAGTAGCTCTAAACTAATAAGAATGAATTGACTTCTTAACTAAAGATTACCACAAAGAAATTATGAACAAACCACATTACCACAATTAAATACATTTTTTGAAAAGAATTATTAATCAATAATCGTTACCGCCTTGCGAAAACACCCCATAGCTTCCCATGACTAATGGTCTCCTGCAACTTCTTCGCACCATCAACCTCCATTTCCACAAGCTTTTGCAAATACGCCAAAGCGCCCGAATCAACAATCTGTTTGCGGCATTTCTTCGAATGGGTTAACGACAATAGAATCGAAACAGGGTATTTCTTATCGAGGTTCAGTATTGTAGGATCTAGAAGCTGGACCGCACTCGCTATCCCTCTTTGCTCCTTCCTGTAAATCCTCGTGTTCCCCGAACAAACCAAGATTGTCGATAACGCCTTAGCAGCCGCTTGTTTCTCCTCAACCGATTTCCCTTCCAACATCGTTATCAACGGCGGAATGCACCCGTATTCCCCCAATTCTTTTCTCGCTTTGGCGCTACAACCGAGCCTGCAAATCGCCTTAGCAGACTGAATCCTCACCCCTAACACACCACAACTTAACACATTAACAATCCTTATTAAAAATTCATCCGAAATAAGCGCTTCCACCAATCGCTCGTCCCACGCTAAGTTTTTATAAAACTCAACCGCGACTTCCAAGCTCCGAACCGCAGTCGCAGAGTCCCAAAAACTTCTTAAACAATCGATCGCGCCTTTACGCGCAATCAACAGTTTTAAATCATCATCATCTCTAACTAAATTACTCAAACACGCGATCGAATATTCTTGTGCTAACACAGTTCCTGAGCTAGCTAGGGTTAGCAGAACCGAAATCGCATCTTCTTCGATGAAATTGTTTCTAGTATCCGCGAAACTCGCTAGATTTCGCAGCACACCGGCTGCGATAGCTTGCGAATTAGGTGTTCCAGCTTCACAAATCTCCAACAACGATGAAATTCCACCTCGTGATCCAATGGCTCTCGCGTTTTCCTTCGTGAACGATAACGAATGAAGCACAACACACGCTTTTTCCTTAGCGAATCCGGATCCGGATTCAACTACACGAAGAAGATGATGAAGGAGCAACAGACCTTCAGCGATTAACACGTGTTTGCTTGAATCGACAGTTGAAACCCTAGCAATGGCGGTTACAGTTTTCTCTTTGATTTCAGATGTGGAGGTGGAATCCAGTAGACGCACGAGCACCGGAACCACTCCCTGCGCCACAGCAATCAACACGTGTTTATCATCTTCCTGTAACAAACCTAACAACGAGTCAAGCGCCGAGTTTCTCGACTCGGTTGAACCGATCTGCAACCGAGTTATCAAGTTTCTCGACTCAACTCGTATCGGTTCTCTCTTAGAAACCGAAACAGAACAACTAACTGAAACGACGTCGTCTTGTACGGGGACGAGAAGACCGCTTTTTAATAAAACTTCAAAGTCTTTAATATGAGAGTCGATTTTGGCGGAGACTGAATCGACGTCGTTTTGGGTTTTGAGTTTACCGGCGGGGAGGTGAGTGGTGTGGCAGGTGAGGGAGAGAGAGAGGGCTTGGGAGAGAGTGTGGGAGAGAGAGGTGAGGAGAGAGAGGGAGAGAGGGGTGGAGGGGAGGTCGGAGAGGTCGGAAAGATGGGATTTGAGATCGGAAAGTTTGGTTCCGATGAGGGACCATTTGCCTTTGAAGGAGACGGTGTGAGGGATGGAGTTGAGGAGAGAGGTGATGAGCTGGATGTTGGAAGCTTCGACGACGTCGGCTTCGTTTTCCGATAGCTTCATTGCCGGAGTTTGGGTCCGGGAAGACAGAGTGTGGATTATAGCACTGATATATGAACGCCAACTTTTATGTTAATAATAATGGAAATGATGACGTCTGTGTGAGTGTATCTCACGCGTTCTGTTAAGCAGAAGTTAAAAACTTCGTCGTTTTGTAGGCCGTAACTAACGGTGACGAACGTTTTAACACCCTTGACCGATAACAGGTTGACTGAGGCTTTTAACAACCGAGTTAATGATCGAAGTTGGTAGTCTTGTATGTTTGTTCCTTTAGGGTGATCGGGGCACCCTTCGGGGACCCCATCGGTGACCCAAAACCCCTATTAGGGGGTGCTGCCAACCTTTAGGTGAGTTAGAGAGAGGGAGTGAAATGGGTGAGTGGTTGCCGAAGAGAGGGGAGGAGAGAGAGAGGAGAGAGGGTGAGTTTGACCAATCAAAAAAAAAATTTTTTTTTTTTTTTTTTTTTAAACCAACTCCCCTAATAGGTGAGTGCCGCCATCAAAAAGGGGTATTAGGGGAGTGTTAGAGGGGAGTTGACGTGCCTTATTCTGGTTGGTTGTGTGTAAGAGGGGGGACTCACCTAAGAGGTGAGCACCCCTTACACCCTTAGTTAATAAACGAAACACGAACATGATATTTCGGTTGATAAACTAGATGAATAAACACAAATAAGAGTCTTATTCGTTCGACTACTTTTGTAAACTCGTTAATATATGTTCTTTCGTGTTTTTTTTATGTTAATTATTTTTTAAACATTAATGTTTTTTAATATTTTACTTTCCCTCTTAAGTTTTACTTTCCTCTAAACATTAGTTAATAATTAGAGTGAATTGCAAGTTTTGTCCTTTATCTTTAGGCCATTTTGCAAGTTTTGTCCTTTATGTTTAAATTTGACGAGTTTTGTCCTTTATGTTTGAAAATCAAGCACGTTTTACCCTTTGGGCCTTAAAAATCAAGCACGTTTTGTCCTTTATGTTTAAAAATCAAGCACGTTTTGTCCTTTATGTTTAAAAAATCAAGCACGTTTTGTCCTTAAAAATCAAGCACGTTTTGCCCCAAAGGGTAAAACGTGCTTGATTTTCAAACATAAAGGACAAAACTCGTCAAATTTAAACATAAAGGACAAACTTGCAAAATGGCCTAAAGATAAAGGACAAAACTTGCAATTCACTCTAATAATTATATGAGTTAATTGCCCGGATGGTCCCTGTGGTTTCACGTTTTTTCACGTTTAGTCCCCACTTTTCGGAAATAGTAAGTATGCTACCTATGGTTTGTCATTTTGTTACTCGGATAGTCCCCTGACATTTACTCAAGGGACTATCCAAGTAACAAAATGCAAACCATAGGGAGTATACCTGCTATTTCCAAACTATTTGACATCTACTCAGGGGACTATCCGAGTAACAAAATAACAAACCATAGGGAGCATACCTGCTATTTTCAAAAGGTGGGGACTAAACATGAAAAAACGTTAAACCACAGGGACCATCCGGGCAATTAACTCTAATTATATTAAAAAGTAGTAAAATGTAAACGCTTATTTAGAAATATGAATAAATTGGACGGTAAGGTTGGGTGGTGTGGTCTCAAACCCTTAGGGGTTTTATCATGTCACGTAGGCGACACATAAGTCAGGGGGTCTTTATCGTTAACTTGCACGGTGTGGAATAACGTCACATATAAAGCTCTGTATTAACCATATTAAAAAAATAATAAAAAACTCAAATCTAATTGGTTCAATCAGTGGGCCTCATCCTCTTCACGCTCGCTATGGCTTTGGCGGAGGCCAAGAATACCCCCCCCCCCCCGGCGCACGGGCGAAGGCTGGATGTTGTAGGGGTGTCATGGGGCGCCAAAATGGGTGAGATGGTAGGGGGTGAGACCACACCACTAAGCTTAAATACATTTATTGAGATATGTCTATGTAACTTTAGATAATCATATCTTAAGTTAGCTAAACTTGATTCATCGTATGATGTTTGTGATAGACAATCAAGTCTTAAGTTAGCTAAACTCGATTAACGATGAAAAATGTATTCACATGTAATCCTGCATTCTTGTGTATAGAAAATACAATTAAATAATCATCATTAGAGGTTTTCATTTTGTAGGCAGCTTGATTGGCGCCACTATTGTTTTCTTTTTTATTTTTTGTGACGGAAGGGTGTCACAGGCCGGCAAATGTGAAGTGTTTGAAAAAAGATAATTAAATAATTGATGTGCATGCGTCGTCCCTATCAGCAGCTTTCTCTTAACAAACATGTGATGTTGAAATTACAATGGTGTGGTTTTTAACGTTTGAGTGGATTTATGAAAGCGATAGACATATTATTTTATTCTGTTTATTATTTTGTAAATTACTAGTTTTATGTATTGACGCGTTGTAGGACGTTAGGCTGAATATTTTTCAACCAGTTAAAACAAAACATTATCATAGTATTGTTAGGAAAAAAACGATGCTAAGACTGTAATTTTTAGCTTAGGGCAAAACTGTAATTTGTCATGACCAATGAGTGAGTGCTAGGCATCTCTTGGCACGGATAAAAATAACATCTGGTTAACAAGTTAAAACAAAACACTACCATAATTTTGCTAAAAAACTAAAACGATGACAAAAAAAAATTAACCAGTTCGGATTATTATCGGCCAATAACTGACTTGGATTATTATCGGTCAAATTAAGTTATGTGGGATTATTTATTTCGTAATTTGCGTTGACTATTGGGGAAGTGTGAGACAATTGTTTGACACTATCTCCGCCATGTACTTTGTATATGTCTATCTGACACTATTCTCCGTTATATACTTTGTATAATTAGTATATTATAATGTAATATATTGTGACCGTTAATCTATATATGATAAAATTGAAAGTGAATGAACAGTAACAGTAATGTGATTTATTATTTATTTTTTAAATTAAAATTAGAATAGAATGAATAGTAACATCATTAAGAGATGAGCAAATGGTATCGGGTATAGGTACCGGTCTTAAATTTACCAAACTGGTGTATTTTCGTTACCGGTTCTGCACAGGTATTCACCGGTTTTTACCCTCAAATACCGGTGTCGTACCAGTATCGACCGGTACCGAACCGTACCATACTAGGTATATTCGGTACCGGTACCCACTTTTGGGGATTTGGGTAACGGTATTTTCGGTACCGGTTGATACCGAGCTCATCAAATCCTGTAGCAACGCAACAATGCAAGTAATCTGGTCTCAAATTTACCAAACCGGTGTATTTTCGGTACCGGTTCTGCACAGGTATTCACCGGTTTTTACCCCCAAATACCGGTGCCGTACCAGTACCGACCAGTACCGAACCGTACCATACTAGGTGTATTCGGTACCGGTACCCATTTTTGGGGATTTCGGTAACAGTATTTTCGGTACCGGTTGGTGGTACCAAGCTCGTCAAATCCTGTAGCAACGCAGCAATGCAAGCAATTGCACCGTTTAGATTACTTTTCATACACACAATAAGTAAAATGTATTTCGTTTGAATGAGGTTTTATATATACAACAACTTATTTTGCTTTCTTTTTTGTCTTTTTCTGTAATGAATGACTTGTATCATGTAAAATTAACTAGGATATTTAGAATATTGATGAGCAAATCGTATCAAATCCTGTAAACGAACCGGTATCGTATCGGTACCAAATTTACTATACCAAATCATTTTCGTTACCAATTTGGTACCCACCTTTTGGCGTTTTCAGAATCGTTACTTTCGGTTCGACACCGGTCTAGCACCATACCTGTATTTATTGATTTTACCTTCAAATACCATACCGTATGTACCGAGCATTTTCGGTGCCGGTACCTAATTTCGATGATTTTCCGGATTGGTACTTTCGTTGCCGTTACCGGTACCGAGCTTATCCATATTTTAACGTGTTAGCACCGTAATAACTGAACTGAAAACAACCGAATTTCCAACGTGTAGGACGTGTGGGTACTATTATTATATATTAGGTTATTTAAAATTGTTTTTTTTTATGACGAAGTGATTATCCTTACCACGTCATTTTATTTATGTTTTGATATTCGGTATCTGTTTGACGTTACTAACACGCCTTTTGTAGTCATTGGGTCCCACCGCAACGCGCGGACAGAAAATAACTAGTTGAAGAGAATTTATAACATGTATTCAACATATGTGCTCCATGACATGATTTTGTTTTCTTGCCGAAAACAAAACAAAAATTCTCTCTTTTTTTTGGTTGAATCCACGTGAAAATGTGTTTGTTATGGTGAAGAAAAACTTTCAAGTGAGCTCTTAGATGGTTTTTTTTATTGGTCAACGTCACCATCCACAAAGAAAGTAGGTAGTCTACTTGCTCAACCAGCTGTTCATCATATCCAAATAGGGAGTAGGAATTCGGAGTAGGCGTCATATACTTAAAACTATACTATTTATTTATATATCGTTCTGATTCATGAAAAAATCAGATACCTCCACTACCACCCCTTCTTCGGCCAATGATGATCACTTACTCTTTGTTTTTTGTTTTTTTTTTTTTTTTTTTTTTCTCTGTGTTATCATGGTTTGGTTATAAGATATTTATCAACTTGATTTATTGATTTCTTAAGAAACTGGTTGAGGCTGGTTGGGTCAACAAAATTAAATTAACTTGAAAAAAATATAATGATACAAGAAACCAAAAGAATACAATCGTAAGTGTTTTCTATAAGATTTCTATCTTTTAAAATGTTAGCGCCCTAATTTCTTCCACAGCAAGTCGACGGCGTGAGACTAAAATACGTGATTATAAGATGGGGAAAGAAATTTCACAACAAAAAAATAATAATTCCCTCCTTCACTTTCATGTTAAGGGTATTTTGTATGTTAAGACCATTTGTTCAATAACTTAACTCATCATATTAATTATTATTAAATATAATCAATTTTTGAGAGAGCTTTCTGTTAATAAAATTGTTATTCCCGTTCAAATTATGTGTTGCGATTTCCTGTTAATGCCTATATTTCACCAGTGGCTTCTTCCCGTGTTGTATCTGTTAGCACCGTTGTTCATTTCAAATAAATTCCAAATAGCAAAACGTGCATAAAGGCCGAACAAATTTTCATAGGGCGTTCGGGGTGGTCTCGGCAAAGAGATCAGCAACCCCTTTTGCCGCACGGGAGTCCACCGCCATCACCAAGTTTGCGGTGAGTTGTTGCTGCTTGCAGGGAGGGGTAAGTGGTGGGGCCATTATCTTCTCAACAAATAACATGTTTTTTTTAATGGTTTGGACTTTGAGAGAAACCACCCCTTGTGTTTTGGGACAAGAGGAGAGAATGAAAGAGGAAATGACATTGCATATTATGATTAGGTAAGTGAAAAGCTTGCCCCATCTTATTAGGCATGCATCCATTACACCCTTAGACCACCCGTAGTGGGGCGTGATTTTTAAAAAATTTTCAAAAAAAACGCTGCATAACGCCCCGGCCGCCATTACATAGGGCGTTACCGGGCGTTATTTTCGAAAAAAAATCAACATGGCGTTTTAATTAAAACGCTGAAAAATTGTTGGGGATCGAGATTGTACCGTTGCCAAACGGTCAAAAGTGTTAATTTTTTTTTAATTTAAAATTTTACCCACTATATATATATCAACCCACTTTCTCATATTTTTTTATAAAAAACTCCTACTTTCTTCTATTTTTTATAAAAAAACACCCACTTTCTCCTATTTTTTTATACAATCATGCATCCATTCCGACCCCCTTTTGGTGTCCCCGCAAGAAACGGGTAACTCTTTTATTATTTTTTTTTACTTATTTTTTACTTTTATTTTTTACATACAACTTATATTTTTACTTTTTTTTTAATTTGTAGCAAACTTTCAAACGGGTCCCGTTTTTTGGGATAGGGTTCGTGCACTCTTTTTTAGCACGTGGGGTCAAGGCGAACATCGGGACAAAGATTCCATTTCTAGCAAATGGACCGACATCAACAACAAGTCTCACGCGTTCCAAGAAGTTTACCAACGTAACTACGATACTCGCCCGAGCGGTGAAAGCGACGTCGGGGTTTTAACGAGGACTTTGGAGGAGTTCGAGAGGACGAAATGCCCTTTCACGTACTATAAGTGTTGGGAGCTACTACGAAAAAGTCCAAAGTGGGCGCTAGTTAATCCAATGACGTCTAGTAGTAGATGTTGAGCTAAAAGGTCAAAAACATCATCCTCCGTTGACCCGTCAGCTCCGACATCGGATGCCCGCAATGTCGATTTAAATGAGGTGGTGGACGTTGACGAGGGAATTCAAGAAGAGTTGACCCGACCCACCGGTAGAAGAAAGGGAACCGGGAAAAAAACGGTCGAGTCGTCTTCCGATCTCGAGTTAAAGGAAGATTTCGAGGAGATGAACCGTCGTCTCCAAGACATTCGCGACCTCGGCCACCAACGTTATGAGATTATGAAAGAACGAGTGGCCGAATCCAAAAAGTTTAACGAGATGCAAGAGGCGAGGCAAATGGAAAAGGACATTGAGTTGTTGTCCAAACCTATCGACCACCTCTAAGGCGATGCGTTGATCCTTGTGCAAATGCGTCGCCAAAAAATTAGAGAAAAATATGGACTCTAGATAATGTTCTTTTTTTTTAACTTTATTTTTTTTTCGGTTTTTTTTTTCTGTTTTTTTTTTTCTGTTCTTTTTTTCCAGTTTTTTATTTTATTTCAAGTAGTGTAATTTTTATTTTAAATTAATGAAGTTTTTTATGTTTTAAATTAAAAAAAAAATAATTGGGAAATGATTGCATGGGCGTTATTAGAATAATGTCCCACTACACCACTTTATGCTATAATGCCCCATGCTGACTGGGATGACACACGTCAGATAATACCCCATGGTGAGAGCATTATTTTTATCCACCACTACACATGGTCTTACAAAATAAAAACTTTTAAACCATTTAATCCACTAAAAATTTAGTCAAAACATTTAAGCAAATTAAATACTTATTTTTTTTGCATATTAATTTACTAGGTTATTGCCCCGTGTAATACACGGGGTGAATCATAATTATAATGTGAAGTAAAAAAAATATGTTCATAATATGATCTAAGTATATATAATATAGAGTAATATGCAGACCAAATACGAAATAAATATTGAAGTTTGAATAGCCATTCATAATAATATGATCTGTTATTTGTTTTAGGATTTGTCATAGGAATTTAAAATTTTGTACCACTACTAATATTTATAGTGACATTTTCTTGTTCAAAGGTAACGTGTCTGATTTTATCTGATAATAGATTATTCTGACGGGTTAATGTTGGCATAATATTATATTTTCTACCATCCAAATATAGTTTCCTCACTTTCGCTATCATTAACATTAATATAAGGTATGCTCGTATTCAAAGCTATAACCTACTATGAATTGTACGAAATTATTACTTTTATCACAATTAGTAAGGAAACCAATAAAAACTATTGATAATGTAATATGTCTCATACCATTTGAAAGTTCTGAAAAAGGGACTTCTAGACAGATAAAAGTAATGTAAATGAATAGACAAAAATTGAATTAATAAAACCAATTAAGTACAATTGAGAAAATACTATGTATAGTGTAATACTTTACATGTACAATTGAACCAATGAAACATATATATAAGTGAACAAATAAAAATAAAGACATGAGACACCATACGACAACTAAGTAAATCTAAATTTTTAAAAAAAAAGTTATGACATTCTGAATGTGAAGATACCTTTCACAGACCTCTACATCTTAGTTACAATAGGAAAAAATACGTTGAATGACATGTGTCCCAAATCAGGTTTCTTTTATTATATAGTATAGATTTCTCACAGACATTCAAGTTTTTATAGTTCATATTTGTTAATTCCTTTATGTTGATTATTTTAGTGTAACATAACTGACTTGTTGAACAAAATGCATCACGATATACATCAAATAACTTAGTGAAGAGTGCACGCTTATATATTTCAATATACATACATGTAACTTGGAATAATATACATGAAGGTATATATCATATATGTAATGTAACTAGTGGAATGCTCCGTCCGCGTTGTGGGGCACTAAACCAAATTTTTCTCAGTTTGATAGCACATACGCTTTTGTTTCGGTTACCTGTACATAATATTCATAACACGATCTCAATAAAACAATATGGAGACGTAGATAAAAACACCATCTTCAAAGGAAAAAGCATTTATAAACTTTAGGAACTATAAGGGGACTAGGGGTGGTTCACTAGTGATAGAATTTATCACTCACAAGCACCAATCAAGTTTCGCCATGTCATTGACCATTTTTCCATCACTCACAACCATTTTTAGTGGGGGTGGTCATCACTCACCACCACACCCAACAATTCCCCCCAACCAACAAATACCCTCACAAAAATAAACCATAACGCGTTAAATACATCACGAAATCGGGGTTTGCGTTATAAAATAACGCGTTGAAGAAGAACCGGCGGCGGCCCATCACGCGTTGATTTATACTTCCGTTATAGAATAACGGAGTGCCCCGGGTTACCTAAGTAAAGTCGAGTAGTAGCATAAACTGAGTTAAGGAAAGAAAAAACCGGATAAAGTTGAGGGATACTAAATTTAATGTTTTAAGCAAAAAGAGGCAAAACTTTGCCCTTCCCAAGTTTTAAACCCGGGTCACTTAATTAGGTTTATCATAAATCAACCACTCCACCGCACACCATTTTAATACTAAGCTTTTCTTTCAACTATATATATACTCATGTTAAAAATAAAGCAACTTAAAAATAATAAAGGACTTAGTGGAAGCCACATGGCAATAGTTTGCCGCCCTTTTTCACCAATAACAATGGTTCACTATTCCTGACAATTTTAAAGCATAACATTTTATTACTAACAAATAAACATTATATTTATCAACTCCTGTAATACACGGGATTATAACCTAATCAACCACTCTGGTATTACTTTCAATTGTTTAAATACATAATATATTATGTTAAAATACGT